>NC_079169.1:61102388-61402388 GCF_947568905.1 Ostrea edulis | reverse complement strand
ATGGGCCTATAGGAAGTTCCAGAACCAGTGATACTGCTCTACCGAGTTTTGCTCATACCTTTGGAAGCATGAAATTTCAACCCTTAACCACCTCAACACCGGTTCAGGTGCAAAAGAAATATAAATGTAAATTTTGCCCTCTGGTCTTCAATGCGAGAGAGAACCGCAATCGTCACGAAGAGACCGTCCATCACAAGCGTTTTGATCCTAAACATCCGAGTGCCATTGTCCTGGACTAGGTATAAAAAGGAGGGGGAAGGTGCCCCACCCTTCATTACCATGGCTCATACGAAGAAGTGTGAATGTCGATTACGACCTCATTTACCGCTCTTGCAGACGTTAGCGGCTCCTCACTATTCCAGCAAATTAAAGACAGAGGTGTTGAAACATTGTTCCAATGACTGCATTTTAAAGATTTGTGAGATTGTGTACAATCTATTAAAAGGGGTGATTCCTCTCACTCCTACTCAGAAGCGACAACTGGGTCGAAAGAAACACATCTTAAGACGCTTAGTCCACCCTCAACCCGTGAAAAAACGACGAGGTATACTCATCCACCAAAAAGGAAGGGGTTCGTTTGTGTGTGGCAAGATTTGTAAGAAATCATGAGTCGAAAAATGGTGTTGGTACCGGAAGCGATGCTCAACGAATTAAAAGGCAAATTACCTAAACCTCCCGAATTTACCTCGACTATTGGTTTACGCAGTGATTTGGACGAGATTGAACATCGAGATGATTTAACCGAGAAAGAAAAAGTGGGGTTGTACGGTCATCAACTTCATCGCTATCGTCAATATTTACAACAAGCTCGACATCCCACCACAGCGACTCTGCCCTCCCCAACCAGTGCAGCCAGTGCCGCCTCACCACCCTCAGCCGCCTCAGCACCCGATGACTTGGAGGAACAGATTATCAAAAGCGTCAATAAACCGGGTCGAAAGAAAGCAGGTTTATTACTCGATCATCTCAAGAAATCCAAAGTGGTGACTTGGAATAAAGAAGGAGAAATCAGTTATAGAGGACGCAGGGTTCCCGATTCCAATATTGTGGATTTAATGACCGAAGCCCAACGACAAAGACCCTTAAGACATCGTGATCCCCCCGCGGGATTAGAGGAATTTGCTCAAGCGTTAAAAGAGACTCATGCTCCCAAAGGATATGTGAACAATCGGGATGTTATAAAAGCCATGGACAAACCAGGGAAAATCAGTACGCCTAGACCTCTAGAGGAAGAGGAGAGCGGATTTCAAGAAATCTCTGGTTTTGACCAATCGTTCTATGAAACTCCCAGACGAATGATGACCCCTAAAAATATCTGGGAGGCTAGTAAAAAGACATCACGTGAGATCGGAAAATGGTTAAATCTACCATGAAACCAGAACAGATCTTACAGCGACTGTATTACGATCCCAAGACAGGGTATGGGGGAGTCCAGGCGTTGTATCGTCAAGTGCGTCAATTAGGACACAAGATTACCCTGTCTCAAATTCGAGAATGGGTGAAAGCTCAAGATACCTATACCTTGCATAAACCGATACGGAGGAAATTCAAGCGACGACAAACACGAGTGACGGATATGGATGAACAATGGCAATTAGATTTAGCCGATGTCTCCAGCTTGAAACAAGACAATAATGGGTATACGTTTTTATTATGTGCCATTGACGTGCTGTCTAAATATGCCTGGGTCGTGCCTTTAAAACAGAAAACGGGGAAAGAAATGATACGAGGCTTACGACGGATTTTTCGAGAGGGACGTCGCCCCGTGCGCATTCAGTCCGATCAAGGAAAAGAATTTACCAATAAAGAATTTCGTCAAGCCTTCAAATCCATTCATTTCTTTACGACCCGTAATGCCGAAACCAAAGCCAGTATTGTGGAACGTTTTCAACGCACGCTGAAAGCACGCATGTGGCGGTATTTTACACGTCATAAAACACGACGGTATGTCGATGTCTTGGCCGATCTGGTGTATGGTTACAATCATACCTATCATCGCAGTATCCGGCGAGCTCCTGCTCAAGTCAATGCCAAGAATGTCTTGACCGTATGGAAAACCTTGTATGGAAAACAGAGTGCCGATACCACGAGTCGCTTGCAAGTGGGGGATCGTGTACGCATTAGTAAAGCCAAACGTACGTTTGAAAAAGGATATTTACCGAATTGGACCAAAGAACTGTTTACCATCTCTAGAAAAGTGCCAGGACGAAACGTCTATCGCATTCAAGATGATCACGGGGAAGAATTAGAAGGAACGTTTTACGAGAAGGAATTACAACAAGTGATTAAAGACGATGATGTCTATGAAGTGGAGGAAATCTTAGGGTATAAAAAGCGGCGTGTGGGAAAAAAAGTCATTTCAGAAGTCAAAGTGCGTTGGAAAGGATATCCCCCCAGTTTTGATTCATGGATTCCGCAAGCGGATCTCATTCGGCCATGACCGCCCAGTGGACTTTCTTGGGTGAAAAAGTCCCTCGAGCAGAAATTGTGTATTTTGCACAATTATTCCTGTGTTTAACCATCATTATCACCTCGGTCGTCATGTTAGCCTTAGGCGATCCCAATCGCGATTTTTGGATGGTGACCTTAAGTTCTCTCGTAGGCTACGTCATGCCTAGTCCACAAATGACGTTAGCGAGCCCGAGTATAAAACAGGAACGATCTTCTTCAGATTCACCAGTTCACCATGGCTAACACACAGTACGCATGGGAACAAGAGGGAAAGAAAACGGCATGGTTTGCGGATAAGCAGATGTGTTTGATGCATTGTAAACAACGCAAAGTGTTAGATCAACCGGTGTACTTGTACAAACGTATACTGATACCTCACGGATGGTCAGCCTTTATCATGAAGACCAAGTATCAAGAGTTTCGCTGGAAAGTCAAAGCCTTCTGGGGATTGATGGGACGACAAGACGAATCCGATTGGACCTTAAATGAGAGTCCTTGGTTTGACAATTCCGAGGACTGTCTCCGACATTTCAAAGACATGATCAATGAAGGTTATGATGTAGCCGATTGCTGGGGAACCCGACACTATCTGGTGATGCGACGACGCTTAGTCCCGAGACGAACCCTGACGTTACCAGACTCGGATGCGTTGATGTGGGGTGGTGGCCGCGATCAAGAAGAATGAATTGATTTGAATGTATTGTCATGTTGTATGTTGTTTCAAATAAAAATTGTGAAAAAACAAAACGGTGTTGTGTATAAATAGAGAAGGAAACAGAGACAGGGTCTCATTTAAGACATCATGGCTGGAGGAGAAGGGTTTTACATGACTCTGTTGAGTGATGGGTCGATGGAATCGTTTCCGACGAATACGACTGCTCAATTTAAAACGTTATTGCCACACACCATGGACTTAACGGATGGAGCATGGGAAGTCGGATTGACCGAAATGATGTACTCGGCCAACTTACAAAACGTATCGGATAGCGAGGTTTATGTGGACGTTCTCATTCCAGATCCGTATACGAAACATGTCCAAGATCCCAACACTTATAAATGGGAAAGATTTAAGACAGAGAATATGGGTAAAGTCACGATGGCCAGGTGTGAGGTGGTGGTCCCCTGGGATCTGACGCCATGGTCCCATCTCTTTGCGGGAGGGGATAGTTTATTTCCCTTCGATATCATTCGCATTCACTTCCGACCCGGAGCTTATACACAACCTTTGGCGTTAATCAATGAAATCAACGCAGCCTTAAGGAGAACCCTGTGGAAAGTATGGAGCGAGTTAGGGAATCCTAACGACGAGGGGAACAACCAGATCTTAGTGTATCACCCCGAGTACGATCGTGTCGAGTATCAGTTTAATGGGAAAGCACTGAGAACCACCCCCATGTGCATTCGTTTCCCTACGCCCTTAGCGTACAAGCTAGGTCTGGATAGTGACAAAATGATCCTGGGCGATGAAACCATGACGAAATGGATCAACGTGAATTACTTGGGGAACACGACCATGGATGTCTACGACAATCTGAAAGCCATGTATGTGTATTGTGACATTGTGGATCCTCAAGTGGTGGGTACCAACAAATTGAAATTATTGAGAGTCGTCCCCTGTACGGGTCAATACGACGATCGACAACAAGCCCGTTGGGAACCGATTCGAGCCGAATATTTGAAACTGAGTAAGAAATATTTCGATACCATTGAGGTACACATCATGAATTCTTTAGGGCGTCCTATGGGGTTTTTAAATGGGCGCTCCTTAGTCAAACTTCATTTCCGCAAAGTGTATTGAAAGATGAAGTACCATCGAGGAGTCAGACGCCAGAAAGGACACGGAATCTGGTTTCTCATTCCATGGATTGCCAATGCCATTGTGGGTCAAGCGGGCCAAGGAAAGAAGAGAAAGAGACGGCGTAAAAAGTATAAAAAGCGGGTGTAACCCCTAACGAAGTTCATTTACATCAAGATGCACTACCATAAAGGTTTAATACGGCAGCAGGGTCACGGGCTTGGAGCCCTGCTGGGAATAGCCAGCAAAGTGGCGGGTCCCCTGATCAGTGGATTATTAGGTGGAGCCCCCGCACAACAGCAACAACAACAACAGCGTCCTGTCTATCAAGAGAGATATTATGATTACGACCGTCCTTATCGCTCTTATCAGAGGAGACGACGTAGAAGCCATCCAACAGAAGAATATGATCCAGAATCTGAAAAGCAGAAGGGAAAAGGATTTTTCACCGATTTACTCAAATCGGGGGCTAAAAGTGCCTTAAAGGCTGCTGCTAAAACAGGGATGGATGTGTTAGATAATAAACGATCACTCAAAGACGCTCTCAAGACACACGGTGCCCAAGCCCTGAAAGAGACAGCAGGGTATGCCCGTAGGCGAAGATCTCGAAAAGCCCCATCCAAACGAGGAAGAAAAGCACGCACAGGAATACTCAGGAAGCCTGGAACCACGACCCTCAAAAGAAAACAGGTGGGAAAACAGGTGGGAATACAGGAAGGAAAAGGATTTGTTAAAAGAAAACAACGTATCTTAGCTCGGGGAGGGCCTCATAAGAGACCTAGGAAGCAACCTAGGAAGCGATCTAGGAAGGGAGGTAGGACGCTAGTGAAAAGGGGTAAGCCAAAACGCTCTCTGGATATTTTCGACTGAGAACCCTATAAAAAGGGAGTGAGAAGGAGACCAGAACACATTTGATCCCAGTTCACGCTGAGTAACACATCGTTCCAATATGATGCACAGAGAATCTTGCGCTTGTGGCACCAGCAGTTTAGAACTGTTTAAAGTGCCCCCGACCAACGTCACTTTAGAAGATTCGAAATGGATGGAATATTACCCCATTTCCAGTACCCTCAACTCGGATACGGCTCCGATTGAATTTGAAATCAAAGGACAAGGAGATGAATATCTGGATTTATCCCAAACTTATCTCCAGATGGTCTGTAAATTCACGAAAGCCAATGGAACGAATCTCACAGGAGGCCATTCGACCTCCACCCCCGTGAATAACATTCTCCATTCCTTGTTCAGTGAAATCGATGTCAGTCTCAATGGAAAAGTCATTACCCCGGGGACGGATACTTATCCCTACAAAGCGTATCTGGAGAAATTGTTGTCTTATGCACCCAAGACTCTGGAAACCCAGATGAGAGCCTGTAGCTTGTGGGAAAAGATACGGCAGGACATATGGATGAGGTCAAATTAGAAGCTCTGGCTCAAACTCCTGTGGAATTTGCAGTAGTGAATAACAAAGTCAACATCGCGGCCGTCATCCCGACTCCCGAGTATCCGGATGATTCCAAGAATGTAGGGTTGAGAAAACGTCACGAGAAGATTACAGACAGTAAGGAGATCGTGTTGATGGATCGATTACATCTGGATTTGTTTGAGCAAGAGAAATGTCTCCCTAATGGTTTGGATGTCCGTCTCAGATTCAATCGCGCTCGACCCCAGTTCTACATGATGACCGATGCCGGGAGTAGTGGGAAAGTGGTCATTCAAAGTATGATCTTGTGGGTGAGGAAAGTCAAACCTGTGCCGAGTATCATTAATCTCATCAATCAGCAACTGAGTACTCAAACGGCGAAATATCCATTGAGACGAGTGGAAGTGAAAACCTTCACCATTCCTAGTGGCACCCAATCTAAAATCACCGATCATCTGTTTCAAGGACAGATGCCTAAACTGATCGTGTTGGGTTTTGTGGACAATGCGGCTTTTAATGGGGATAATACCAGAAACCCCTTTCATTTCCAAAATGAGAGAGTCAAGAAATTAGAAATCAGTATCAATGGAGAAATGATGGAAACCCGACCTTTGGAACCTAATTTCACCGACGATCAGTACCTGAGATCGTATTTGAGTCTGTACAAAGGCTTGGGAAAATTAGGCCAGGACTGGGCTCCGGACATTACCCTGGAAGAGTATAAAAACGGTTACACCCTCTGGTGTGTGGATTTCACGAAAGATCAAGAAGCCCAGACGGATAAATTTCATCTCATACAGACGGGGAACTTGAGAGTGGAAGTGCAATTTGCCGCCAACGTAGCCAGGACCTTAAACTGTGTGGTGTATGCCGTGTTCGACAATCTGCTAGAAATCAACAAACAACGAGAAGTCAGCATCGATTACTAAGAGAGAGATGGATACTCAGCAATTGAGAGATGTTTTACAACGAGATTTAGGACCGGCGTTTGCAGGTGTGTATCCTCGAGATGTCATACCTGAGCTGTTACCTCATCACAAAGCCATCGTGGTGAATACAGACCCTCACGATCGCCCTGGAGCGCATTGGGTCTGTTTGTATTTGAGTAGCCCTACCGTCGAATATTTTGATTCTTACGGATTACCTCCCAGCCATAAAGACATCCAAGACTTTATTCAACGCCACGGAGAGACTTGGATTCATAATACCCATTGTTATCAAGATTTGAATACGGATGTCTGTGGACAATACTGTGTGTATTTTTTACATCAATGCCATCGCCATAGAAGCACCGTACAAGAATGGTTACTTCCCTGGAAAGGCACGGCCTTACAACGCGATCGTTTTGTGGCTGATTGGTTTAAAGAGACCTTCCGAAAACCGAGAACCCATCAAGGACAAACTTGTCAATGTCAAAGACTGAATGTATTGTAAACTATGTTATTGTTATTGTTCATAGTTGGAGTTTAATAAAACGTTGGAAATTTATTTTTTTTTTCTTGTCATTGTAATCAACCATGTCTTTTCAAAAAGAATGGGTAGCCCTGAAAAGGGCTGTTTTCTTTCTCTCTGTTCTTGGTCTTTTCTCTTCTTCTTCTTCTCTCTTCTCCTTCTTCTCCTTCTCTTCTTCTCTTCTCCTTCTCTTCTTTTCTTCTCGGTCCCCCTCACTGTCTGTTCTTCTTCTTCTTTCTTCTCTTCTTTTTCTGCTCCTCCGGGGGTTGCTCGTGGTCAAACACAAAAACAGGCAACCACCCGTGTTTAAAAAACAATCTCCCCGGAGGCCGTTGCACCACTTCTAACTCTGCGTCCCAGTTTTCCTCAGGCGGGGGCAGATCCTGGCTCATGGGCGGTGGGGGAAGAGCCTCCCGTGAGGCCGGCGGGGCAATCTCTTGCTCCCAATCCTCCTCCCATTTGATACAATAATCATTCACTGTAGGGTCTGGTCCTACTCTACGGCTCATGGTTCTGGTTCCTTTAAAAAATCGGAATGCCCGATTTTTGACGTTGCGCTCGTTTTAAAAAGGCGAGAGCGCGGACGTCCTCGAAAACATCCCCTACCTCAGATGGCTGACGTCATGTTGATGACTCATCAAAAAACACTATATAAATAGGTCACTTGTTACCATTTTTCTCAATCATGTCGTTTGAACGGTACGTGCACGATGAGAAAGATGTACTAGTGTGTGGGTATTGCCGAGGACCTTGGAGAACTTGTGGCTGTTTTCATTATAAAAAAGAAAACATCCTGGCCAAACATAAGTGGATAGAGTATATGGCAGAGCTGAATTATTGTCCCTTTGTCTATAAATGTTGTGGTCACACTAGAGAACCCTGGCTACCGTGTAAGTGTCCGCAGCATTGTACCATCACCCCTGAAGAAGAAATAGCGCATAAGGACTGTACCTGTGAGATCTGTCAGGAGTTTAGAGAGCGCTGGACTCAGAGAAAGTTTAAACCCCACCTGTTTCAACATTGTCCTTACAGTCAAGAACCCCGGTTAACGTGTACCTGTGAGACCTGTCAACCAGCATGTCGGTGACGGATCTACGAGGAGATGTATTATCTCTACCTTGGGTGGATGCTATTGTACAACAATGTAACTGTTTAACGGTGAAACCTCATGGGTTAAGTCAACGTATTGCCGACCGATTTCCTTGGGCTAATCTGTATGCGACCCGACAACCTTTAGGACGGAGAAATTTAGCTATAGCAGCGGATCGAGGAATACCGGGTACTGTGTGTATTATGCCTCATTCTACTCATCCTGATGTGATCTGTTTGTTAGCGCAATGGGATTACGGGAGAGGCACTCAACGCTTACCCCTGTATGCCGATACCCCCGAACAACGTGAACTTTGGTTTCAACAATGTTTACAGGAATTAGGCACTTTGTCTTACCAGACTTTAGCGTTTCCTTATCGTATTGGATGTGGATTAGCCGGAGGCAATTGGACTCATTATAGACAATGGATTTGTGACTTTGCTTATCAGTATCATAAACATGTTTACATTGTCAAGAAAATGTAACTTTATTCTAGCTTTATTCTAACTATTACTTGTGTTAATAAAACTTTTTTAATAAAACTTGTGTGTTTCTTGATTTTTGCCATAAAAAGTGTCTTTTCAAAAAAGTTGGTGGCCCTGAAAAGGGCCGTTTGGTCCTAAGGACCGACTTTCAATCCCTGGTTCCGGTAAACCGGCATAACGGGCACCGTCCCCGGGTGTGTCGCCGCTCCTGTAACTCTTCCACGCACGAGCAGCAAGCTGGGCGCTGCCCACATCCCCTACACGTGATACCGGAGTGTACCCTGTCTTGCCAGCAGACAGGGCACTTAAACCAGATAGGAACCGCCCTATCTGCCCAGCCAGGGACAGTCATAGGGTGGTTCCTCGGGGGATGAGTTGCCACCGGTGCGTGGGTTGGTCTCGGTGGCGGAGTCCTCCCTGCAAACCGGATGGTAGGTGGTGGGGGTCTTGCAGGGGCTGCTGGTCTCGGTGGTGATGACGTGCCTGTCACCAACAGCGACGGACTCTGGGCTGGACTGGGAGGTGGCGCGGGGGACGGTGACCTCGGTGAATACTCCACCGGTGACGCTGGTGAGTCGCTCATCGGCACCGGGCTGTATTCCACTGGTGCCGATGGGATCGCTGGTGGTGGTGTTGTAGGTGTCGCCGGGGAGTAAGGTGGTGGTGGTGGTGAGGGTGGCTGTGGGGCCCGTCGGCGCGGTCTCGTAGCCGTGGAGATTCGAGCGGTGCGGCGGCGGCGTCCCCTCCCTTCATACTCTGCCCGCACCCGACAGATGATCTCACGGACCCCACTCTGGTCGAAAGGGGAGAAGGTGCTCAGGTCGTTCTCAGAACGCACGACCCAATTCTCCCCTACCCGTTCCTCAGCCACCACTAAGAGCCGGTACCGAAACCCAGGCAAGGTCTGAAAATTGTAGAGCGGGTCTCTTCTTGCAGCCATTCTTCTTTCTTCTATAAAATCCTTCAAACCTGTGCTGGATCACCAGTGAAGTGAACTGGCGAGTGCGCCGGTATATATCAGGAAAGCGCGGACCTCCTCGAAAACATCCCTCGCTTCGGAGACGAAGCCAAGATGGTGGGCGTCAAAATGGCGGATTTGTGCTTTCGAGTAGAGAGTTTTTTCTCATTGTCTTTTTCTAGACATTCGATATCTGTGCATGGTAGATTTAATCTGATAGATTCTGAGACGGCGAATGCGTTAAACTTATTTTTATTTTGCTACGTCGCATAGTTTTCAAAGAAACAGAGGTTAAAGAGGTCGAGTCGAGGTTCAATGTTTCTTCACCACCTCTTTAAAAATTTATTTCTCGACCATGTACATCCCTAAAAACATCTCATAAGGTCTATTCGATAGAAAACACCTTATTTGATTCGATTTTCACTCTACCTTTAGGATTTTTCTGGATTCCTCAACAAATAAACCCTTCTCTGAGAGACTCAACCAAACACAGCTTTCGTGTAAACAATTTTATTCATGTCACATATTTCAAATACATATCTCCCACACACAACACCAATTCACATGTCTTTTTAAAATAGGGTCCAACATTTTTTCCATTTCTCGAATCCTGCGTTGAAATCGATATCGATCAGCGGCTACAGTCATCCAGATACTTGTCCGGTCTTCTTCGGGTAACAGATACACTTCATTATGATCCAGATTAAAAGTCACACATTTTCTTGTATTTTGTTGTACATGTGATGAAGATACCGCCCTCGAAGGGTGTCGATCACGCCACTGATGTGCGGCTTTGTTCTCTTTAATTCCTCGGCTACTAAATGAATCAACACTAATGCCTCGGTGTTGATACGGTTCTCGATCAAATGTCTGCATATCCACCAATATTCGTCTAAAGTGATTGGAAATAATACCGCACGAAGACAGGATTTCAATTTTTGAAAATCTGGCAAGTTTTCTATTTCCTCAATACACTGTAGGACAAATGTTTTTTCGATGTTATCCCTAGCAGTCATGATTTCATCAATGAAATGAATTAAGTTCTTCACACTTTATGTATACTTCTCGAAGCCAGTCCTTGGTGATACTTTCAATCTCGGCGGTTTTTTCAGGCATGCGTTTCTTGAATTCCTCCCCCACAACATAAATTAACATCAATCCCGCATCGTTATAGAGATTGATGTACACATGGTTCCGTAGATCTGTATATTGGTCCAGAGTCAATGGAAACACTCCCGCTATCAGATAATTTTTAACAGCTTGAAACACCGTATCGTCTTGCATTTTCTCGACCCATTCTAATGCATGGTTATGCGCTTTTTCTGCGATGTTGTCACTGCTGGCCATCCTCCACGAATAAAGGAAAAGAAAACGGTTAGGTTTTTTTATACACCTTTTCCAACCAGTGATCGGTAATCGCTACAATCGCCCCAGTCTTCTCAGGTTCCCGTCGTCTAAATTCTTGCTCCATGGTATAAATCATGATCAATCCAGACTCTCTGTTCAGGTTGTCGGCTATATGCTTGCAAACGCCGGAATATTCATATAAGGTCATAGGAAATTCCCAAAAGATCAACAACTTCATGGCGAATTTATATCTCAACGGCTGTTTTTCTTTCCAGTCCTTGATACACTGTAATGCAGCGCTACGAGCGTTGTTCACCGATTCTTTGTAGTCCTTGAAATACTGTAATACAGCGGTAAGAACGTTGTTGGTCAATTCAGCCATGATGATCAAAATGAAAAAATTCCAAAACGTTCTTGTTTTATAACAGGGCCGCCATTCCTTTCATACGAATCAGTTCCACGAATCCTTTTTGTAGACAATCGCGTAAGATCCGATCAATGTCACTCATCTGGTCTGGAAGGTTCTGTTTCAATTCCTCAGCATACAAATAAATCATGAGTAAACGTCCCGTATTGGTATTCTCCGCTAATGAATCAGCAATCCGTTGAAAACTATGTACATTTCTGACCTCCGGTGACATCTGTTGTACAAATTGACGAGCATTTTGAATGAGAGGGTCATGTAAGGCCACGTTCATACATTGTAGTACATAGCTATATCCATTTATTCTCGTAGTAGCACTGCCGCCCATAGTGCATAACGAACGTTCAGAAAACACCTGTATTTATAGGTAAAGGTTATGCATCACGTGATCAACCACCTGCACCGCGTGATCAAACACCTGTACGTCAGCTGGTTTTTCTACAGTCATTCTTGTCTGACCTTCAGTCATGGATACACGGAGAATTTTAAGAGCGAGACGCCGCCGCCAGGGAATACAACAAGTGGAGAATTTAACCATAGTAGAAGATTATGTAGACGAGATGGAGATCTGGGACAATTTAGTACAGAGATGTCGCCATCGATTACGCTGGGGCCGATCTAAAAATTGGTGTTTTGACTATGTATTGCGATCACGTGAAACAGTGGAGGATATTTACCTGCGTTTAAGTGACATGTACCTGAAAAATTCCCCCCTCATACAGTACATGATTTACCAGTTTTACACGTTATTGAACGGCACTCAAAAAGTATCGGGATTTATTCGACTGGAGAAACCACGTCACCGGAGAAGTGTATGGGTATTGTTTTGGGATGCACACTGGATGTGGGAAACCGTCGAAGAGATACGTTTCCCCGGGAGAAGAGCTCGACAATTAGTACAGCACATTATATCCGAAGATCATGACTTACACGTGTATATAGAAGAACCTGCGTATGAAGCCGGCCATTTTTAAAAATAAAAACTTCATGCACAGCCCTTTTTAGGGCTACTTTAAACACCAATATAAGTTCCATTCCACTAAAGTCAATGTGTAGCAATGTGCACTAGCACGCGCTGGTCGCGAGAAACCGGCTTTTCAAGTTCAATTAGGGCACTAGCACGCGCTGGTCGCGCGATGTTCTAGCTGAAACCGGTTTTTCCAGAAAAAGATGGTGCAACCACGTGCTCCCCACGTGCCCCCCACGAGACAGAATAGTCTAGACATTTTGCTGGCTATAAAAGCGGAGCCCCACTATCAGTCCTCATTCGATCTTCAATCACCTTCCAGAAGACATGGCTCAGAAACAACTAGAATTTGTGGACAAAGCTCAGAAGAAAATAGATCAGCTGGTACAGAAGCAGATGGGACCACAGAAAGACTACATTGAATTGAAGAAAGCTAAGAGTGACGATCAGAAGACTGAACTGGGGAAGACCGCGAACTTGTTGCTCACGACTCCATACCCCATTGCTCGACAAGAGAAGATGGCCCAGACCTCGGATTACCTCCCTAGCCAGAATCCGACAGACCCGGGATTAGGCTTCTATTTTCCCGATTCACAGGACGCTACGGGACTGGAACTGGGCCTCTACAACGCTCAGAATGACCCTCCGACCATGAACAAAGAAGACTTTGCGATCATTACCACAACACTAGACGGGATCGTTAACCGCATTAATGTGCTGAGTAATGAGATTGGAAATCATACCACAGTCCTACTGAAGAAGCTGGAAGAGCTGACTTCTAAAAAACCTAGGAAGGAATACACTCCAGATTACACTGCTAACCCGTGCTACACGTGTGGAGAAACAGGACATTGGTCGCCGAATTGCCCACAGAAAACAGATTATCCGCAGACCAGTAAGAAATCGTGGTCGGCAGATTCTCAACAGACCAGCAAGAAAACCAAACAAAAGGATCCTTGCTACAAATGCGGAAAAATAGGACACTGGATTAGTGAGTGTCCAGAAGAACAACTGGAAATAGATGCGATGATTGGGCCCGTACCTGGCTCAAAATCCCCTGTGAAGAGAGAATACAAACCGTTAGAGATGTGGAATCCCCCCACACCTACTGAAGAACCGCGAAAAAAGAAGAAGAAACTCAGCAGAAAGTAATGGACTGTGCTTGAACTGTTATGCTTATTGAACTGTTTTTATGCTTATTGAACTGTTTTGCATTGTTCTATGCTTGTACCATTGTTCTTTAATAAACATGTCAACTTAAAACCTTGTGTTATTCATTAGATTTAATACACAGGAATACATAGGATTTCACAGGATTTCACTGGATTTTATACCGATTTTCAGAAAAATAGCTCACCCTTTTCCAGGAACTCAAAGCGAAAGTACCGCATCATAGAGCTAGACCAGCGGCAATAGGCCAGCCTATTCACCGGACACCCAGCCTACAACCCCTGCTGGGGTTGACCCCGTCCTAGATATTGAACCACTCCGTTAACCCCAACACCGCTTGACCAATCAAAAGACGCCCTTGCTTGACCTCATTTGCATAAAAAGTGCACTCAGTTGAACCCCCTATCGGGAGGGTTTATACTACTCAGGGTAATAACAAAACAGGTTTGTTTGGGTCTAAATATTTTACTTCTGGAATACTGTCAATTAAGTTGGATGCAAGGAATGCTCAAGTTTCTGTTGACGAATTCATGATGGGTTCGGTATAGAAATGTAGATATGTTTTTGGGTGTATTGCAGATGAGCTTGGTCCTGGTACACCAGATTGTTTTATTGGTTAGATGTATTGCAGATGATATTTAGTCCTGATACATCTATGTATATGTATTTGGTGTATTGCAGTTGACTAAGGATCCTGGTGCACCATATGTAGAACTTTTCTAGTTTTAAAAAATTAATTTTTGTATTCCGTTATATACATTTTTCAGATATATTTAAAACGGGAAGGTGGTCCGATAGTGCAAGGATTGAAGATCAGCGATTACAACAGCTACGGGACCTTTTACCAACTTTCTGTCTTAAATCAAGAGCAGGCAATACATCGAGTCAATACAGGTACGCATTCAATGCTTTCTGTCGATGGTGCGGCACTTTTCTGCCGTCTATTTCTGCACTACCCGCAGCGGATGAACATGTGGCTCTATATTTAATTTCTATCGCTAAAGATTACAAATCATCAAACAAAATTCAACTAGCTACACATTCTATAAGTTGGGCCCATCAGTTAGCAGGACTAAAAGATCCATGTGAATCTGCGTTAGTGAAGTTAACAAAGGAGGGTGCGATAAGAGAGACTTCCAAGCCTGTTGTGAAGAAAGAACCAATTACACCAGATCATTTGAAATTATTGGCTAGGAGATACAAATCGAACAATTTGTATAAAATGCGCACTTTATGTATGTGTTTGTTAGGTTTTGCAGGGTTCCTAAGATTTTCTGAGCTGGCAAATATTAAACTTAGTGATTTGTCATTTGATAATGTTTGCATGAGAATAAACATTGTCAAAAGTAAGAAGGATGTTTATAAAGAAGGGCATGAGTTGTGTATTGCTAGAACTCATGGTGATACTTGTCCTGTTCATACTTTAGAAGAATACATTAAATTGTTGGATGTTGAAGTTAGTTCCTCAGAATATTTATTCAGATCTTTGACATTCTGTAAAAATACTAATACATATAAGATTAGGAGAGATAATCGCCCTCTGTCTTATACGAGGGCACGAGAAATCGTTTTGGATGCTTTTGGAGAAATAGGGTTAGATAAGAGCAAGTTTGGTCTTCATAGCCTACGGTTGGGCGGGGCAACATCAGCTGCAGCAGCTGGTATTAGTGACAGATTGTTTAAAAAGCATGGGCGGTCAGAAAAAGCTAAGGATGGCTATGTGAGAGAAAACATTAATGATAAACTATCAGTTACCAAAAATTTAGGTATTTAAAGTTTCATATTCAAATTATTTTCTATATCGCTCTTCTTTGTCTTTCGAAATAATTAAACTGCACTATCAGAGCGCTTCACATCCTATTATACATGTTTGTGTTTATTTTATAAATTATTTATGTTAGTTTGAGTGGAACGAATAAGAACATAAATGTATTTATTAAAGGTGGAATAACACGTGTTCGTGTTTATTTATACGTGTAATCTATTGGTTGTAATGCTGGTCACCTTGTCAGGTGACATTTAAATATTCATAGCACGGGTTTTAACTGACCGCTGTTAGCGCGGAAAGATTTATAGCCATTCGAAGGCTCTTTTAAGTGCAGATAACTGAATACCCACCCACCCGCCCTTGCTTTACATGTTTTTTAGATTGTTACTTAAAGTTTGTTTTGTTTTGTAGATAGGAAGATAAAGAAGATATGAATATTGTATATAGTTGAAATAATTAAACTGCACTATCAGAGCGCTTCACATCCTATTATACGTGTTTGTGTTTATTTTATAAATTATTTATGTTCGTTTGAGTGGAACGAATAAGAACATAACAGAAAATAAAAATCACATAGCATTAATACAACGTTATCGATATAATACAAAAGCCATTCAAACACTCTCGATAGCCGTCACACTTGAGCACACATACAGGTAAAATATGGCGAGAGCTGGTCAAGTGCATGAATTGGAACGAATTGCGTTCAACAATGAATTTAACTTGAAAAAGAAATTATACTACAAAAATAAAGAGTAAAATCACAAAATACAACTGTACTCACCACATACCTTTCTCCGTGCCATTGTCAAGTGTTTTAAAACATAGTAACTGCCAATGTATATATCAGACTAGTTATATGTCGGACTAGTCTCCTGGCCACCTCTACTCTGCTAGAATGCTCGGCCGGTAATGACCCAGCTGCCAAGGTTCAGACTGGCTGAACTGACTTGCAATGAATCATGGGAACGATTCCCAACCGCGGGAAATTTAAATTTATATAGGTACAAGCATATGGTGATTGTTACATTGTGGATCAGTTGTTAAGGCACCAGCCATGGGCATCCTACCACGACTATAACGATGACGTAGTATCTACTAACAAGCTGCTGGAAGAGAGCGTCTCATTGTTAAATGGAATTCACTTTTGGCCTCAGCGAGAGTTTTGGTCGGACCGCAGCTACCTGGGACGTGATGGAGTACACATTGAGAATAACTTCAGGCATATGAAGAAATATATGCACATCATCAGAATTGCTATATTACATCATACAAGATAAGTTGTTGGATCTTAGAATGCAATTAGCCGTAGATAATATAAAGCGCTAGTGGTTGTGTTATTTATTTATACATAGATGTATATGAATTTGGTTGGTTACTGAACTGTACATTTAAAGTGACAAATTATGTGATAACATTAGATATAGGGCTCACGGCGGGTGTGACCGGTCAACAGGGAATGTTTACTCCTCCTAAGCACCTGATCCCACCTCTTGTGTGTCCAGGGGTCCGCGTTTGCCCAACTATCTATTTTGTATTGCTTGTAGGAGTTATGAGATTCATCACTGTTCGTTATCTTCACCTTTCATTAAAATTAGGTGCTTTTAAAATTGAGCTTATCAGTTACATGTAGAAGCAACGTCCTACACGGTCATATTGTCACACTGTGCAACCTGTTTTTGTCTGTGTTATTTTTGTCGCTCACTTATTCAGATTTTGAGTTAGTGTGCTTTGTTGTATACTGATTTTAATGGAGTACTCAGAGTAGTGTACTTAATTATTACACTCGGAGTAGTGTACTTAATTATTATACTCAGAGTAGTGTACTTAATTATTACACTCGGAGTAGTGTACTTAATTATTATACTCAGAGTAGTGTACTTAATTATTACACTCAGAGTAGTGTATTTAATTATTACACTCAGAGTAGTGTATTTAATTATTACACCCAGAGTAGTGTACTTAATTATTACACTCAGAGTAGTGTACTTAATTATTATACTCAGAGTAGTGTACTTAATTATTACACTCAGAGTAGTGTACTTAAGTATTACACTCAGAGTAGTGTGCTTTGTGGTTTACACTCAGAGTACTGTACTTATTTATTAGGGGTGAAACGATGCATCGCGATGCAGCCGAATCGCGATGTAGTGGTCTCGATTCAATTTATTCCGGTTCTGTTTCGGTTCGATACGGTTCTAAAATTATAGCACACATTGTTTTTTAATAACACGGTTTCTGATTGGCCAAAGGAATTGAAAATTGCCCAATCAACGCACAGGTAGACTTTGCTGTATCAAAATGGACGTAGTCGAGTTGAAAAATCCATCCCCAACGCATAAAACCTGGGTATGAAGACATTTCGGCTTTAGGACAAGTGCTTTAAGAATGTTGCAACGTGTCGAATATGTATGAAAGATGTAGCCGTGAAAACGGAAGTACTACAAATCTCGCAACGAATTTGCAAAGGAAACATGACATTTATAGATCGAAACACTTCCAACGTGAAACAAAAAAATCTTAGCATTATAAAGAATTTGGTACATGCTATTGCATCGAATCGAAAATCATCGAATCGAGACTAAAGTATCGAAAATCGAATCGAAAAGGTACTGTATCGTTCACCCTATTGTTTTCTACACTTATAGAAGTGTGGTCCCGTGGGGACCCGGGTTCGAATAGGTCTTCAGTACCCCTTGCTTGTCGTAAGATGAAACCGCAAAAACCGAGGTCCTGTGTCACAGCAAGTGTGGCACGATAAAGATCACTCCCTGCACAATGGCCATTAGCGCCGAGCATAGGCCTAAATTTTGCAGCCCTTAATTAATATTAATATGAAATGGTTTATTCTGAGGATGACTTCCTGTTCTCTCTGTAATTTCTGCTTCCTTTGTTCATAATAAGCCTTTTGATTTTACAAAATGCTGACTTCCTCATAACATAATTGCATAATATATTTTCTGTTTTTCGTTCCGCGTTTTAGCAACACCCTAAATATATAGGGGGAAATCTTTAAAAATCTTCTCAAGAACCACTGGGTCAAGAAAATACAAATTTACATGAAAACTTCCTGACATAGTGCAGATTCAAGTTTGTTAAAATCATGGTCCCCGAGGGTAGGATGGGGCCACAATAGGGGATCAAAGTTTACATACAAATGTATAGGGAAAATCTTTAAATATGGGCGACGGTGACTCAGGTAAGCGATGTGACCCATGGACCTTTTGATGTGTTTTGACATAGCCTTTGATTTGGTATATACCATGATAAGAGAGTGTGTCGTGTACCTTTTTCTTTACCTATCCTTTTATATAGAGGTCAAATAATATATTTTGAGTTAGGCCTTTGATAGCGAGCCAGCGCGTAGCGCTGGCTCGTACTGCGAGCTCTAATGACTAGAGCGCGGGAAATAATCCGAGCTAAATCTCAACCTCTAACAAGGAAATTTTTTTGACGCCAATCCCAGAAGTCCCTTGTCAAAAATGGCTGAGATCTCGCAAAGTCACACCTTGGAATATGATTGTGAACTTATGTGGATTATCATCCTAATCTTGTGGCCTCCTAGCTCCAAAATTTAAAGTACCATTAGGCGAAATGTTTAACGAAGTGCAATGTTTATGAAAGGCAGGCTAAAATGATGTGTGACGTCATGTCTACGTTTTGATGTACGTCACAATAAGACAGGCAGTGGCGGATCTAAATACGTACTTGTTAAAAGTCATACTACCGGGACGTAATCGATTAAAATGCTAAATTCTCATTAGGAATTTATTATTTTAACAAGAAACAAGAGATGTTTGTAAAACACATATGCCCCCCATGGTGCAAAATTGAAAAGGATTATACACACACACATCATTTAATTGAGAGTAGTATCATCAATTCAAAATATTGAGCAGACAATATCTTCCTATTTCAAGAGTGGATTGACCATGTGACCAAAAAATCAATAGGGGTCATCAACTCCTGAAGATGTACCAGTGTACCAAGTTTGATGTCTGTCAAGCAAAGGGTTCTCAAGATATTGAACGGACAGTATATTCCTATGTCCAATTTGACCCTTGACTTTTGACCATGTGACCTTAAAATAATTAGTAGTCATCTTCTCCTGAAGATGTACCAGTGTACCAAGTTTGATGTCTATCAAGCAAAGGGTTCTCAAGATATTGAGCGGACAGTATATTCCTATGTACAGTTTAACCCTTGACCTTTGACCACTCAACCTCAAAATCAATAGGGGTCATCTTCTCCTGAAGATGTACCAGTGTACCAAGTTTAATGTCTGTCAAGCAAAGGGTTCTCAAGATATGGAGCAGACAGTATATTCCAATGTCCAGTTTGACCCTTGACCTCTGACCATGTGACCTCAAAATCAATAGGGGTCATCTACTCCTTAGGATGTACCAGTGTGCCAAGTTTGATGTCTTTCAAGCAAAGGGTTCTCAAGATATTGAGCGGACATTATATTCCTATGTCCAGAGTATATTGACCCTTGACCTTTGACCTTTTGACCTGAAAAACAATAAGGATCCTCTTCTACTCATAACTAACCCACATATGAAATATCATTATCATCAAGTGAATGGTTCTCAAGATATTGAGCGGACAACACATGGTCGACAGACCGACCGACCGACCGACCGACAGGTGCAAAACAATATGCCCCCTCTTTTTCAAAGGGGGGCATAAAAAGGGAGATTGACTTCTTTAAAATTGTTAGAATATGTGAGGGATCACAGGTACTGAATTAAATTTTAAAAATTACAAAAAGTCGATAGAATTTGGTCGGATTGAAAACATTTTTAAATTTTTTGGGGTTTTTTCCCGCGACTAAAAATAATAAGTGCTTCAATCCATTTCCTTTTAATATGTCCGGTAATGCAAACCACGATGACACCCCCTCCCTCATGATAATCAACCATGCCACTTGCTATCAACGACTGAAAAATAATTAATTAATTCTAGTTTTGTGAATTAATCTTAATTAATGTATCCTCACAACAACAGCATTCCAGGAGAGGGGCTGAAATCAATGATGTTGCAATTTTATTCAATGATTATATGTGAATGCTGAAATATTTCATCAATGTGTTACAACTAGGATTATGTACAATATTATAAAAAAAATGCTCTAATTTTCTCTTGGAACATAGAATTGCTACAAGGGGATTATCATATGAATTTAATTTTTTTTTAATTAGATAGGTTCGCAGGGGGTGGGGTGGGGGGACATATACATGCCCGATCCGATAGTTGAATTTATCGATTTATTTTTAAATTTTCATTATATATTGAAATGCGTTTTGTGTTCAAAGGCAGTGCTGTTTAAACATAGTTTTACAAACTTCAGAAGTTTGGGCATTTTTATCATACAATTAGTATCTTGAAAAGATTGAGAGTAGAAAAAAGGAAAGTAGAGGCTTAGAACATACAGTTCAGAACAAGTCGTGCATCAAAGGTTAAGCAAGTCACAGTGAAGGCAGCAGAAATAAAATATATATAGATCTATAGCATAAAAATATTTCAATCACATTCATGTATACATGTTTTAATGATTTTTAATATAAAACCCTTGGAGAAAATTCATGTAATGAGTATTTGGCAAAAAAAACCTTGGAGAAAATTCATGTAATGGCAAATAGATATTGTTTAAATTGAACCTGATCAAAGCATGAACATTACAAAATATGTACATACATGAAGCTGCGCTCGTTCAAACGATAGCACCGTCAACATATTATTTAGTCGCGTGCTATTTTTGATGACCTTAACCTTTTATGTAAAGGTCAAATAATAGAATTTTTGGACATTTTTTTGTTTCTGTACCATAATTTATTTTGTCTTTTGACGTAGGCGTACGATCTTTGGTATGTTGGTGAGTTCAATTCACTATCGTATGTTCACAACACTGTTCCTTGTTTAAAACACATATACGCTGTACATGTAGACGAATTTTGTGTGCTGTAAGTCTTATTTTCTACTTCCAAGAAGATCCTTTAAAATGTTTTTAAAACTATGGAAAATGGATGGAGAGACATCAGTTTTAGTGTGTTAAAACAATTCTTCCTAGTTTTTCTCTCATATGGAAAACGTCATCATTGCCAATGAAGGGCTGTAAAATTTAGACCCATGCTCGGCGCTTACTACCTTTGAGTAGGGAAGGATCCTTATAATGCCACTCCTGTTGTGACACGGGGCCTCGTTTTTTTTTTTTTTTGGTCTCATCCGAAGGACTGACTCATGTATTCGCCTCTTACGACAAGCAGGGATATTGAGGACCTATTCTGATCCGGACCCTCACGGGAATACCAAATCATTAAGTTGCGACCACCTGATAAAATATTTTAGTACATAGCAACAACGGGCTTCCTTAAAACTCAGCTGTTACAAAAATCAATAAGGAATCTCATCTTTATGAACAAATGAATGGTTTTTCCGGTGGCCAGATTTCCAATTTTGTCCTGTACAAAATAATGGTCACTTCCAAAATATATTAGTGACACGTAGGCTAACTTTTGCGTATGAAATGATAAAAACGTAAATGATAGAACTGTCTTTCAGTTTATAAAACGCACTCCATTCAATATACCGGTGTGAAGAGGTTCTCGCATCTCACATACTTTCAAAAACTGAATAAATATGTATATATATATATATATATATATATATATAATTTAAATCACTAGAACAAAAGAGTTTCATAAAGAATAAATGAAAATAGAGAAATAAATCCAAAGAGTCGATCCGTATGTGTATAAGTATTATTTGTGTACTATATCGCAAAGTTGTATTAGTACTTTGGTGTAAAATATAGTGAGTGACGTTGATGATGCATCCCTTATTCATACATGTAGTTTGTTACACGCCCCATTCCAATGTTACCTACAACTGGCCGTTTGAGACTGCGCGAACTGTCTCACGTTGATTTGCTGCGTAACCGAGGATGGGAGTGAGGCAAGATGATTCAATGTCGTAAAATTTAAGGGGAAAAAATAAACAAGAAAAAAACTCTTCTAAATTCTACAACAGGTATTGATTGTCATCGTGTTGGAAGTTTAAACAGTTCGTGTGGAAGGCGGATTAATAAAAAGGTAAATGTTTTATTGATTCATTAATTCTGTGGATTTTTATTGCCGCAAAAAGATAATATTGAATCCATTATTTCCATTACAACACAATTACTAACGTATGTTTTTATTTTAAAAGAAGTGTTATCTGTAACGTATAGGCTGGGTATACACCGCTTTTATGATAAGTTAGTAATGCGCATCTTTTACCTTTATTTCAGATTGGAAATCAATTCAACCATGTCTGTTGAATATGCATCTTGTATCAAATGTTTCATCATTATATGCAATATCCCCGTCTTAGTAAGTACACATATCATATTGTAATCATGTGCGGAGAGGATTGGGGAGGGGGGTCAGGCCTATGACACCCTTGGAATGTGCGAAGTATTATATATATCACGTACCATGATTTATTCTTGAGGACAGAATGAGGACAGAACCAAATCACAAAATTATTCATGTTTTCAAACGAAAATATACTGGGATGACTTATTTCATATTCTTTCCTTTACAATTTGATTACCGGTGATTGAAGTAAATCTTTTTACATTAATACTCCGTGTTTAACTATAGGTAACAGATACATGTAGGATTCGACGTATTAATATTCACATCTTTTGCTATTTTGCCAGCAACAAACTTCTGGATAACGTAAACTTTTGATTGACGGTAGAATATAGCTGTAGAACTGTAGTTCTCGGGGGGGGGGGGGGGGGTCTGTCCCAATAGCTGTTATATGTCATTGTCATCAAGTCCTTACCGTTTTCAATTCAGCGGTGGATCTAGAGAGGGGAATTTTAACAAAAATGTACTAATGATGTCATTTTATGGTCTTCACCCGCCTTTTGGAGCGGGAAAGAAACAGACTTGGAATACACCTCCTTTGAAATTATTTTCTGGATCCGCCGCTGACTTTAGACACTTTGTTCATCGTTTGAAATTGACCGAAAAGAATTTGTGAGGCAGGGAAACCGAAGATTATTCCAATCAAGTCTTTTTGGCCAAATAACAGTCCATACCAGAAAACACCAGAACATGACGAAATATTAGGAATTCACGTTCGGCTTTTGTGTCCTGGACTAGTTGAAAAATCAGATTAAATTGCAGTATGCAAGGTGAAGAAAACGAACAGTGATCAATCTCATAACTCCTATAAGTATATGTCGTGCAGATATTTTGAACCCCCACATTATTTGTACTGTTTCAGTTTCAATGGTCATTGGTTGATAATGCTCGTTTTATAAATTTAAAAAGAGTTTGGGGTTTTTTTTGTGCCAAAAGTTCTACCCCTCCCCTGGGGAACAATGTCCTTAATTCGTGCATGCGGAATCATAAACTTTGTCCGATATGATTTTGGTTACTCTAATACAAACCAACAAATCAAACACTGAAACTTTCATGTCACTAGCGTAAGACCTGCTGGAGATTTGGTAAGGTGATGCTATACACTGTGTGGTAGTTTCGGTTACTCTATTGAATCCTCTTTCCAGGCTGTAGGAGCAGCCGCTATTGGACTTGGGATATGGGTCCTTCTGGAGAATGCGAGTGTTTTAGAACTATCCAGTCTAAAAGAGCTCTCTATAATGGACCAATCTTACCTACTGACTAGTATATATTTAGTGATTACAGCAGGTGCGGCCATTCTCGTGTTCGGAATAGTGGGCATTGTTGCAGCAAATTCGCAAAGTGCGTGCTGTCTCGGGTTTGTAAGTTTTATTTCACATATATATACTTTAACACCACACTTCTAGCTTTTGTACAGTATTACATTTAGTACATGTAGATAATGAAATATATTCTAAATTCCAATTGCTGCTTTCAACCACATTAACCAAACTCAATTTCACACACCATAGTAAACGTAAATCGAGAATTTGGAATGCAAGACTAGCAAGTTATATTGCTAACAAATGTAGACCAGTTTATGTAATTTGTCTAAAATATGTACATGGATGGTATCAGAGTCGAGAACATAAATAAATGTATGATTGTGAATATAACCCCGACAAGCTTTATTTTCATATATTTACAGTCCGCTGTACACCCCCCCCCCTTATATAACTACACTGCAATCTTTGTGATTTGTTCCATTATAAAGCCTGATAATATACGTATAATAGAAGCGGTCAAAACTGGCTGAATCAGCTGGTTCTCTTGTGTCGATTTCAATACATATTCGTGTACGGAGTAAGCGGTAAATTTCAAAGTATTGAGAAATTTTATTGATATAAATGTAAATATAAAAGCGCAGACAAATATCATAACGCACGTTATTCAATCAGTAAGGGGCACAATAAATGTTAAAAACAATTCATTCCCTACTTAAATCAGTCAGAATTCACTTTTTTCTTCTAAATTTGAAAAAAATGATGTCTTTCAATATAATACAGCCAAAATAAATAAAGTCATGTAAATCTACCCACAGCTGACATTATCCTATTGTTAACAGCTGTCCTACATGTTATTGCAGATATAGGGCTATTGATTTCAATCAAAGTCTTCCGCACAACAAAGGCCACTTCTCGGTGGAAATCAATGATATTTGAGAAAATACTCCTTAAATCCCCTGAAGTAGAAAACACTATAACTGGCATGCAAAAAATAAGCTGTCTGACTTCCTTTCGATAACGACATGCGATTGACTTCTAGTTCAGTCCCTTTTATGCCCCCGCGACGTCTAACCTTTGGAGTGTCCATGCCAAATTGAGTACTATTATATTTGCTCTTTGAACACAGTGATGTCAGAGGTGTAAATAATACACTTTGTAAGACTTATAATTACTCTTCAATAAATGTAAATCAATGCTTATCATTAGAATCTGCAGTTGGTCGAGTTCTTCTGGATTTTGATTAAGTTTTTCTCTCGTTTCTGCTTTGTAGTATGCCGCTGTGCTGTCTCTCATTCTGTGTGTGGAGGTAGCAGGCTGCACGCTGGGAATAGTATTCAAAAACGCGGTAACTTTCACATCACATTGTACAAGTATGAAGGAGAAAATTCATTTCAAAGGATATGCAGCAATTGTGAATTTTTGATCCACAATGAATGAATTATATTTCTCTAAGGAGCATCAATCTGTTGATCGATAAATTAATATTTCTGTTCTTTATTAGAATTGGTGTCTTTTTTCTTTGACAGTGGGATAAACATTTAGATGATGCCATATATAGGAACATCAGAACTGAATATGATGGAGCTGCAGATACCCAGGACTATTTCAGTAGACATATGAATTCAGTTCAGACCTCGGTAAGAGGAACAGGGTTCAACTTAACTTCTGTATATTGGTTAGTTATATAGTAAAAGTCGTTGATGTGTTATCCGCTTCTTGATTCTTGTCTCGGGGGTGGGGAGGTGGTATCCATGTATTGTCACCCACATAAACATAACGTTCACGGATATACATGTATATCATAAATCGCGGAATGTAAGTCTTCAAATTCAGTTAATAGTTTTGACTTTCTTACTGTAGATAATGAAAATGTGTTGTAATTTTGATATATTCCTTTCTGTAATAATTACAATAGGACTTGGTGCAAGGTCTTGTAAACCTCTTGCTCCATATAAGAACAGAACATGCAATGATTATTAGTCCCCTACCGATGAAGTCGAAGGGGACTTTAGGTTTGTGCTCTCTCAGTCAGTCCAGTTTTCCACACTTTTTTCTCTGTTCTTGGAGATATTTATTTCATATTTGGTACGTTGCTTTTAATAACAAGTTACAGATCAAGTTCGAATTTTTCACTTAGTTATGGCCCTTGGGGTTGTGCTTGCAGATATTCATTTGATATCTGAATTTTATCTCGATCCATTGATTTTGCATTAAGTTATGGCCATTGAACTTAGAAAAATAGCATGAATTGTTAGTTTACATCCAAGTTTCTTATCTCTGTAGATAAGAGTACTACACTCATTAAAATTTCTAGCATAGTAATACAATATAGCTAAATTATTCATGATCACCTACATGTCACAGTTTATTGACTTGGTTAAGGACCTAAACCTAATTATAAATTTGTCTTTTTTCTTGGTCTAGTCTCTACTCCAACCATTCCTATCCTGGTTCCCCAATTTTCGCTTTTACCATAACCTACATAATGAACTTTGAATATTGTTGTGGTACAGTGATTTTTGTAACCGGTAGGGGCTTTGTATTGTCATGCAATACGTATACTCTCAGAATGCTTGTTGTCATTCAAAAGAATACATGCGTTATATATACTTGTTCTTAGAAACATCATTCAAGAAATAAGATTCTAATGATTAAAAATCTAGCCTAAACACCTACATGTATGTATTTTGGTATGATATAAAGCAGATACACACTACAGGTATTAACATGTTGAAAGAGCCTCCTCTGAATATACATTGTATATCAGTACATATAATTTTGGAAACCTGATAATTATGCTTTTCAGTCAATATTTTAAAATGATTTTTTTATAGCTTTCTTGTTGTGGATATGGAAACAATACTGACTTCAAACAGTCAAACGTTTGGAATCGTACACTAGAGGATGGGGGTACAGCGGAAGTACCTATTTCATGCTGCTTGCCGCAAAGCAATTCGTCACTTCCGTCAGTTCATGGTAAAATGGACTGCAGGAAGAGCCCAGATGCAACAAATTCCTTCGAAAATGTAAGCGTAACTTTGAAATGTTCATACATTGTACAACAAGGACTTTATTCCTACTAGTATTTTTTAATCGTTCTCTTTAGGGGCTTTCTTATCATTTTCATACTGGGTCCAGGGATTCGTAGAATTGGGAAAATTGATGTGTAAAATAAAATTCGGAAATTTATTAAAGGTCTAAATTATGATTAATAATCAATAAAATTAAAAGAATAAAAAATGCTTTGGTGCACCTTAACAATTACTCAGCTAAACATGACATCTATTAAGGGCATTTTTTTCTTTTTTCTCTAATCTTGTTAGCAACTTTACAGATTAGATTATTTATGGTCCTTTAATGCTAACGCGCATGATGACAAGTTGCAATTGTATTTTTCAGCCATGCAAACCTAGATTGGAGGAAATTTACCGGAGATTTGAGATAATAATAATTGCATCTACTGGAAGTTTGGCATTTTGTCAGGTACCTATATCACTTACATTGTGAATAACGTCCACATTAGTAATAATCATTTTATTTGAAAAAAAAAAAACGCACAAGAATTGATGATTTTTATCAAAAATATACACGAACTTTATTTTTCATTTGTTTCAACATCTCATTCTTTTCATGCCTGTGTGATAACAAGTGAAAAATGAAATCCATACGCATATAAGGCAGACATTGTGATCAAGATGTAGCAGAAAATATGTTGAACTTTTGCGAAATTATATGCAGAAGTTCCTTCAGAAGTATTTTCCTTCTTCTGTTGACTCCTGTGTGTCTCAGATCCTCACTCAGATAAGAGAAAGTAAACTAAACGGTATCAATTATGCGCTAGCATAAATGTATAAGAAATAAATGTATGTATAATATAATATATCACTAAATGATATTACCTCATCACTAAATAATACCTTCATATCACTAATAATATCACATCACATTCCGTGGGGATCCAGGTTAGAATAGGTTTTCAGTACCCCTGGCTTGTCGTAAGAGGCGACTATATGGGGCGGTCCTTCGGATGAGACTCCGTGTTACAGCAGGTGTGACACGATCAAGACCCCTCCCTGCTCGAAGACCGTAAGCGCCGAGCATATGTCTAAATTTTGCAGCCCTTCACCGGCAATGGTGACGTCTCCATATAAGTTAAAAATTCTTGAGAGGGATGTTAAACAATATAGAATCAAACAAACATCACCTCACTAAATAATACCACATCAATGAATAATATCAATACATCACTAAATGATATCACATCACTAAATAATATCACTACCTCACTGAATTATATCACCACATCACTAAATAATATCACTACATCACTAAATAATACCACATCAATGAATAATATCAATACATCACTAGATAATATCAATACATCACTAAATAATACCACATCAATGAATAATATCAATACATCACTAAATAATCACTAAATAATATCAATACATCACTAAATAATATCACATCACTAAATAATATCAATACATCACTAAATAATACCACATCACTAAATAATACCACATCAATGAATAATATCAATACATCACTAAATAATATCACATCACTGAATAATATCAATACATCACTAAATAATCACTAATTAATATCACCATATCATTGAATAATATCACATCACTAGATAATATCACCACATCACTAATGATATCACCACATCACTAAATAATATCACCACATCACTAAATAATATCACCACATCACTAAATATCACATCACTAAATGATATCACCTCACTAAATAATACCACCTCACTAAATAATATCACCTCACTAAATAATATCACCACATCACTAAATAATATCACCACATCACTAAATATCACATCAATAAATAATACCACCTCACTAAATAATATCACCTCACTAAATAATATCACCACATCACTAAATAATATCACCACATCACTGAATAATACCACCACCTCACTAAATAATATCATCACCTCACTAAATAATATCATCACCTCACTAATAATATCACCACATTACTTAATAATACCACCACCTCACTAAATAATATCATCCCCTCGCTGAATAATATCACCATCTCACTAAATATCACCACATCACTAAATAATATCACATCACTAAATGATATCACAACATCACTCAATATTAACATCACTTCACTAAATAATATCACATCACTTCACTAAATAATATCACATCACTACATAATATTACCAAATCACTTAATAATATCACCACATCACAAAATAATATCACCATATCACCAAATAATGCCACATGTCACCACATCACTAAATATTATCACCACATCACGAAAAGACTGTAATAATCAATTTGACCCTGTGGCAGCTATGTCTTTCCATAGATCATTGTTCATGACTTGTATGTAGTGCCCATAAAACATTGATTATTTAGTGAAAGATCGCAAAACAAAGTCAGTTTGATTAATTTCAGGATTTTCGTTTTGTATTTCAGCTAATAATGCTTGTATTGGTTTTAACCATGATGTGTTTATTGATGAAAAATGAGACATACTACGACGTCAAGCAGAGTATGGCGAATTAACGAGTCGGGAATTCAAGGGCGAGTCATATTTTCCTGGAAGATATTTTTTATACCAACATGAAGTTCCATTCCAATCAAATCGATTTGAACTACAAAGACGTATTAAAGAAAGCTGGATTTGAAAAAAAATAAACTTGTTGTATGTTGTTTTTTTTTTAATTTGGTCCCTCATTTTCAATCTCGATTTTATATGAAATAATCCGTGATTTGTCAGTGATGGGTACAGATATTTGTGAATAACCGCTCGTTCTTACTGACCTATGGGATAGTAAAAAAAGAAGCGGATTTTGGTTGTAATATTGGAAATATTCAAAATTAGTTTGGTTGTACATGTATATAATTTAACGTCCCGCTGGAGAATCTTTCACTCATATGGAGACGTCTAAAAATTAGGAAGCAAAACATGACGTAACTTCAATCATGATAATCAAATTGTACCCTCTAAAACAAACATAAGATAAATATTGCATGTAACCGAGGTTATGATGTCCATTGGACGATGGAGCGGAAAAAGTACGCATGGGCGATAAAAAGGTGAACCTTTGAGCAAAACACATTTGATAAACATGGACATTTTAAACAAAAACCGTATTTGAATGAAAAGAGTTGAAACATGGTATACATGGCATGTACAATGCGCTTCCCTTCGCCAGATTTATTAAATCAATTCTTTTGCGCCCTGCTCCTTTCCGAATGTAGCACATGTAATAGAGGAGGAACCCAAGCATAAATGGCTACATGGTAAACACTGGAGATCCGCTTGTGTCCAGCAAAAGGTTTCTTATATTCAAACTCCTACATCTTTTTTCCATTTTATTGCGTGGACCATGTTGAAAATATATATGAGCGAGGTTAAAAAGGATGATACGGGAAAAAGTCAACTTGCGCATAGACAAGTGACGTTTTCACCGGATCTATTCGGAACATTGTTCGACCTTTTCCGTTTCTTCTCGCCTAGATGGAAAAGGGCCGATTGATGTTCTGATTGCACCGGAGCTTGATGATGCGACCTTTCCTAGGGTATCATGTCACAGTCCAAACACACATGTTCCGTGTGTGTGTGTGTAGTGTGTGTGTGTGTGTGTGTGGGGGGGTTACATACATTGATCGGATTCAGCATTGTTTCATTAACAATACACCGATCCACAGCAGCAACATAAACTCCACCCGCCATGATTAAGTCTGACTCGGACAAAAATTTTTATTAAACAATGACGGCGACTGCAAACGCTTTGGAGATAATCCCGGTCCAACCTTTGTAAGATTACTTTAAAAGTGTCACCATTTCATCCCGTGTGAAGGAGAGGGGTTGATTTTTATAATTCATGGTTATGCATATGCTTTTACTGACAAAAACATAGAAATCACTAAGAAATGTTAGACCTAAGGTTAGGCTGGCGTTTTGTGCCTGTAACTGCTCTTGTCAAGCAGACGGTTGAGATTTGTTTTTCATACATTTATTCAATAATTACATTTCTTGGTCAGCAGATTGATTAAAATATAATAAACATATCGTAATGATCAGCACAAACAAGACGTCACCGTCTAGGTAAATTCGATATATAAGGCTGAATATTTGTTCAGATGTGGGACATTAAAACGAGTTCATCCCGATTCATTAGATCTATACACATTTAAAGTAACACAGACCCCGTAATAGATTACAGTACGAATACTTGTCTGTAGTTAGCTATTCTGTAAAATACGAAGAGCAATAATGGAATTATATAAATAATTTTGTTCGATAGACACTCTGTAACACGTGCTCAAACAAGTAATAGCATTTGTATAAACTGTGCAGCGTAAACTGGCACCTCCCTTCTTTTTATGACAAACATTTTTAAAAAGTAGTAAAATAGCAAAAGTATAACATTTTGGCATTATATATACATAAAGATAAAAAAAAAATCAAATATATGTTGTTATTCATCGATTTTAGTATTCACTTACTAAGATATAGCTAGAATAGCCCATACAAGTAACCTGAAAAGCCTCCAAACCCTGGAGTCCCCAGCCTATTGGGTCCCCTTTTAACCAATCTTGGATCTGCCAGTGGTAAACATTTTAAGTAGCAGTCCATCTAACAATCATGCAATAGGTGGCACATTGATAATCTTGGATTTTTAGCCGAGTTGCAACGAAGTTGAACTCGGCTATTGGTTTGGTGATGCGGGCGGGCGGGCGTCAACAATTGGTTTCCGGATGATAATTCGAAAAGTTTACAATCTAATCAAATGAAACCTTGATATATTGTTGGATACCAGATAAGGAAGACCCCTATTGATTTTGGAGAAAAATGATCAAAGGTCAAGGTCAGTGACCGAAAATAGAATGAAAATTTCAGAAAAATTTGGTTTCTGGATGATAACTCAGACAGTTTAAATCCGAATCAAATGATACTTAAAGACATTGTTATGTACCAGGTAAGGAAGACTCTTATTAATTTTGGAGAAAATATGTCAAAGGTCAAGGTCACAGTGACCGAAAATAGATTTGAAATTCAAAAAAAATTTGGTTTCAGGAGGATAACTCGAAAATTTTGAATTTGAATCAAATAAAACTTGGATATACTGTTGAATACCAGCAAAGCAAGGCCCCTATTGATTTTGGAGAAAAAAGGTCAAAGGTCAAGGTCACAGTGACCGAAAATAGATTGAAAACTTCAGACAAATATTGGTTTCTGGACAGTAACTCGAAAAGTTTAAAACTGAATCAAATGAAACTTGGTTATATTGTTGGACAGCAGGTTAGGAAGACCCCCTATTGATTTTAGAGAAAAAAAGGTCAAGGTCACAGTCCTGAAAAAAGATTGAACATTTTAGAAATATCTGGATCTGCATAATAACTCTAAAAGTTTAAATCCGAATATTCACAATTATAACTATGCCACATCATTCCTGACTTTACAATGTATCCCATGCAACTCGGCTCATGCACCCCTGGGTGCATATATTGATTTTATTATGAAACTTTTTATGACTCTTCATAATAATGATATATGAGGAAATGCAGAGTAAAAACTCTGTGTCAGTGGTTGCTATGCAAAAAAAACTAAATGAGGCTTCTACAAAGCTTCCATGTACTTGTTTGCCTATCAGTGATGCAAGCCCAACCCGTGTTGTATTTCATCCATGGTATTTTCAAAGTCCAAACCAACTCCAAGGCAGAAATTCGTTTATGTACAGAAATAAAATTAAGCATAAACACCAACGTCATTCATTAACAATTCCATTTATTTTGATAATACCAAAATAATGACACCAATCATTAAAAGTTTTAAACCTAGTACAAAATTTTCCATTGATTACATGTGAAATTCCTGATGTAAATCTCGAGGATATTAAAATGCTTGTAGTTATCCACTACTGCGGCAGTAGTCATGTTTGCTGCAATAGCGTATTGGTTTACAATTATCCATTAGAGGAATTCTGTATTAGTCTCTTCATAGACATTGCTATAAATAAAATTAGGATGCTTTTTTAAGTGTCTTCAATAAATATGATCTTTGAAATTCAGTGATTAAAAATGCATAGTTGAATAATTTTTATGGTGTGAATGTACCCGGTTCTACTTTTTTCTTTCAAAATTTCTAATGAAATATACAGTAATAAAATTAAGATTCAACATCATTAGTTGATTCATTTACTGTTTCCTCTTTAAATTCGATGATGCAATTAAACAAATTAAAGCTTCCATTACCTCTTGTAAATATACAATAGACAATCACATACAAGAAGCCCAATGGGCCACATCGTTCAATGGAGTCAGCTTGGCCCATATTTAAAGATTTTCCCTATATATTCGCATGTAAAACTCTGATCCCTATTGTGGCCCCATCCTACCCCCCCCCCCCCGGGGGGGGGGGCATGAATTTAATAAACTTGAATTTGATTTGCACTATGTCAGAAAGCTTTCATGTAAATGTCAACTTTTCTGGTCCAATGATTCTTCGTCAGAATATTTTTAATGATTTTCCCCCTTATATTTGTATATAAAACTTGAGTTCCCTATTGTGGCCCCATCCTACCCCCGGGACCATGATTTTAACAAACTTTAATCTACACCATGTCAGAAAGCGTTCATCTAAAGTACTTTCCTAGCCCAGTGATTCTTGAGAAGAATACCTTTATAGATTTTACTTATATATTCGCATGTAAAACTTTGATCCCCTATTGTGGTCCCATCCTACCCCCTCCCCCCGGGGCCATGATTTTAACAAACTTGAATCTGCACAATGTCTGGAAGCTTTCATGTAAATTTGAGCTCTTCCGGCAACCCCCAAAAAATTTACATAATAAGTGATAGGATTAAGTATATGATAAAAATTTATCATGTTATTCTTTTGATATACGGCCTAGATAAGCTTCAGTACTAATTTGAAAACGTTAAAAATTGAAATTCCCGCCATCTACGGAAGCTGCCATGATGTGGATCTCTTTTTTTATTTAAGACCACAACAATCGATAATTTTGACGTCACACCAACTATTCCAGATTTGCTGAGATTCTACGATGTGAATGTGATTGATGTGGTAAATTTTACGGATACAAAGGTTGATGCCTTCCTGTCAAGCTGTTAATTGCGCCAATACGAAGGGGAGGTGTGAAAAAAGATTTTTCGAAATTCCTGACCCAACCAGGTCATCTGAAAAGAAAAGACTATGTAAACTGTGGATACATCATTTGCATTATGACAAGTTGAGGTTCGAGACATTTGTATGAAGAAATGTGTACTATTTGTCTGGTCTGCAACTCGACTGAACTTATTCTTTTCTTGGTTTCTTCTTGCAAAAGAACGGGCTCAAATCTATACGGCTCTAAACTTAACTGTTCGTGACTTGTCATGTTTACAGTGCTGTTGATGAAATAAACCGGAACTGACGGTGTGACGTCATAAATTAATCTTCAATGGCCGCTCTCTAGCGGCGGGTAATTTAAAATATATGGTAGATTAATATTGATTTAATTGTTAAGCAGGGATTTTTGTTATTAAAGTTTGTCATTTACTATATCAGTAAGTAATACTTTATTCATAAAAGGAACAATGTGGTTAGGGTTACCTTTCCTTTAAAAGGTTTTTAAATGACCCCACCATATTTTTGTGATTATCTCCCCTTTGAAAGGGACATGGCCCTTCATATGAATAAACTTGAAAACCCTTCACCCAAGGATGATTTGTGCCAAGTTAGGCTGAAATTGGCCCAGTGGTTTTGGAGAAAAAGTTAAAAATGTAAAATATTTACAGACGAACAGACAGATGGACAAACGGCGAAAAGCAACATACCTGTCATTTGTTTTACATCCGTTTCTAAAGCTTTTCATTCACATAGAGTTAAAATATACTTAGGAGAATATCAAGATTCTCTTTAGTACGATACCATCTTTATTCATAATAAAATCAACATATGTTGCCCTTGTAGAAAGAAATCCATCTAAAAGATCTGTGTTGAAGAAATAAATTATCATATTTATTCCACGAGAGAAATTTCCCTTTACCTGATCAAGATATGGGGCTTACGGCGGGTGTGAACGGTCAACAGGGGGTGCTTACTCCTCCTAGGCACTTGACCTCATCCCTAATATCTCCAGGAATCCGTGTTTGCTCCACTTTTTGTATTTTAAGTGCGACTACATATGCCAGAAGTGGTGTGAATCAAATATGGATTCTAAAAGAATTCTAAAGAACTTCAAGTAAACTTTAAATCGCAAAACTTTTCTCAAATCAACAACATCAAACGTATGACTTTTCAACACTTTACACGACCATCCTCACGATAAATTAAAGACTAGACTTTTTGACATCATAGACAGTTGCTTCTTCAACAAAAATGGAAAACGCAAATATTCCCATCTAGTATTCAGTCATCAAAAAATACTTTGTTACACGCCACTCTGATTCCACTTGATGCACAAGTACTCTGAAGTTGAAATAAACATATGCTGGAGTTCCTCATTGACAATATCTTCGTGGTCTTTGGTGATCAGGTCTTCATCCAGTCTGTTGGAATCCCCTTTGGCACGAGTCGTGCTCCTTTGTTAGCTGACCTGTTTTTATATTCCTAAGATTTAAAAACTTCTACATGAGAAGAAAAATCTCTTCCTGTGGCCTTCAGTTCGACATTTAAATATATCGACGACGTATTATCTTTTAACAATAATAATTTTCATTCATATGTCGATTCAATATATCCATGTGAGCTCGAAATAAAAGACACCACAGAGTCTTCCACTTCTGCTTCATACTTAGCTATCTTATTGAAGGTAGATATTAACGGCAAACTAACAACTCAACTTTATGACAAACATTCCTGGATGATTTCAGCTTCTCCATCGTTAACTTATCTATATTTATTTAGCAATATTCCATGATCACCTACAGATAGTGTTTATATCTTTCAACTGATTCGATACGGAAGAGCTTGTTCTGCTTATGGTCAGGTTTTAAATCGAAGCAAGCTACTGACAAACAAGTTGTTGGTGCAGAAGTTCCAACAGTCTAGTTTAAAGTCAGCATTTTGCAAATTATATGGTCGTTATAACGATCTAGTTTGCCAATACAACCTATCATTGGGTCAAATGCTGTCTTATGTGTTTCATACTGATTGTTAAGCCGTTCATGGCACACTGATTTTGACTACGGATAACTCCGTTTACCTGATCAAGATATAGGGCTCACGGCGGGTGTGACCGGTCGACAGGGGATGCTTACTCCTCCTATACACCCGATCCCACCTCTGGTAGATCCAGGGGTCCTTGTTTACCCAACTCTCTATTTTGTATTGCTTATAGGAATTATGACAGAGATTGATCACTGTTCGTTATCCTCACGGTCACCTTTCGTTGATCACTGTTCATCATCTTCAGTTTATGCATGAATTATGGGGAAGCTAAAAAGCAAGATTGCTGATGATGGATTTTCAAGACACTATGCCTACGACAGATATACCAGGACAATTGTAATGACGGAAAGTATCTGAAGATGTGGTTTTTATTTTTACCTGACATTGGCGAAATATCGTAAAGCATATGAAGACAAATGAAATGAAGCCACGAACAAATGAAAAATGGGGAAAGAAGCCGAATAATACCCTGTCCTTTAAACAAACAAAGTTCTCTAACATATGGTAAGGCAAGGGCTAAAATAAAGCAGATCCCACCTCTTGTATATCCAGGGGTCCGTGTTTGCCCAACTCTCTGTTTTGTATTACTTATAGGAGTTATGAGATTGATCATTGTTCGTCATCTTCGCCTTTCATTATAAGAACCTATATATGAAAGGTGAAAATAACGAACAGTGATCAATCTCATAACTCCTATAAGCAATACAAAATAGACAGTTGGGCAAACTTGTTTCATACCAATTGTTAGGCCGTTCTTGGCACACTAATTTTGACTATGGATAACTCCATTTACCTGATCAGGATATAGGGCTAACGGCGGGTGTGGCCGGTCGACAGGGGATGCTTACTCCTCCTAGGCACCTGATCCCACCTCTGGTGTGTCCAGGGATCCGTGTTTGCCCAACTGTCTATTTTGTATTGCTTATAGGAGTTATGAGATTGATCACTGTTCGTTATTTTCACCTTTCATATATATATTTTTTTTCTTTTACAGATCAAAGATTCGAGATTGTTTACTATTTGACAACCGTATGTACGGTGTAGTTTTTATTTGTCATAATTGAAATACTAGTATGTCCAGTGATTGCGAGTCATTAGATGAAGACAACACATATGTCTATTATGGGGAATCTGGTGAGCTGGTGGTTAATCGAGAACTGGAAATGTCACAACAGATAACATTAAGGAACTGTTGGCACAGACAGAATAGATCACATCAGAATCTGATTGGTCAGCGCAATCATCCCCACTGAGAAAAGTAGTGAAAGTGCAAGATGGTAAGGACATGAGGATGAAAGACTGGGAGGAAAATTCACGCAATTCCAGTTGTCCTGTGAAAGAGTGCGACTTTGTTGGGCGAAAACTTGAATTCCATGTTCAGGCGGAACATCTGCCACGTATCTTGTAGGGTAACTCCCAGCCACCAATAAAGGACGCAAAAGTGAATGAGTGGACAGAGTGGAGATATCTAATCCTGTTTTTAGCAAGATGTTTGGCTCAGTCAGATAGACTCGAAGATTTAGTGCGATGGACTGAAGAATTTGCTTCCCCACAGGTCCTCTCCCAGTCACAGATTATGGACAGATCTCAGGATCAGATGAGAATTGTCAAGGTGAATGAGGTGGCCGGATCCGGGTTCCTTTCAGTTAACACCAATAAATTCTCCCAGCGTTTTGATCCACTGGAGGTACCAGGTTCTATTTTATCAACATCTAGGAACAACACAAAGACTACACTATCGGAACTTTGGGCACCACTTCATGTCTGCTTTGGAGAATGTCCGGGAAACACACTATGAATATGCACAATCGCATTATAGGAACGCCAGGATATTATCCGAGAGGGCGTTAGAGTGTTGCTGATGATGGACTATCAAACAAATTACCCCACCCATCTAAGTAAATTACTCGGAAAGTAGTGACTCTGGAATACTCATTTTGTGTTAAATTTACACATATTATTAATTTTTTTTTACCTTTTATGTTAGTACAGGTAGGAAACCGCTAAAATGTAGTTGCATTTTTTTTTTACAGTTCGTTGGATATATTTATTCCCAGTTATGCGGGGATAAGTTTGGATTGTTTTAAATATGGATTTCTCTAGATTCTGATTAAGGATCAGGGTGTCCTAAGATGCAGGGGCATCCCGAATTTTCAAAAGGGGGGGGGGATGTAGTAGGTTTAGCTATTCGACCAACATAACTGACGTACGACCTGACTATTACTATAAATATCGAAGGCAGATGATGAACCAGTTGGGAGTTGAGACGACGACAGGGCAAAGTAGACGATCAAGATTGATTGATTGATTTTATATTGTTGAACGTCCCTCTCAAGAATATTTCACTCATATGGAGACGTCACCATTGCCGGTGAAGGGCTGCAAAATTTAGGCCTATGCTTGGCTCTTATGGCCTTTGAGCAGAGGGGATCTTTATCGCGCCACACCTGCTGTGACACGGGACCTCGATTTTTTGCGATCTCATCCGAAGGACTGCCTCATTTAGTCGCCTCTTACGACAAGCAAGGGGCACTGAGGACCTATTCTAACCCGGACCCCCACGGGACATCAAGAATTCGGCACCATACTTAAACTTAAAACCTAGTAATCTATGTAATGTTTATAGTTTAATAAATATCATCACATATAAGTTAGTAAATATATAACTATTGTCGTGAGTTTGAACCCCGCGTGTGCCATGGTCGCTTCAAACCCACCGCTATTCGAAAACATAAACAAAAATACAATGTATAAAAGGTAAGTATATATATAACTATTGTCGTGAGTTTGAGCCCTGCATGTGCCATGGTCACGTCAAACCCACCGCTATTCGACAACGTTAACAAAACTACAATGTATAAAAGGTAGGCCTAAGTATAAATAAATTTATAAACTATTGTCGGGAGTTCGAGCCATGGTCGCGTCAAACCTGTGCCATGGTCGCGTCAAAACTATAAGAAGTTAAAATAGGTAGTGATTGCTCCTTCGCCAAACGATCGACATTCAGAAGTGAAATAATGGGTATTTCGGATATGACCTTAGGCGTGGCACGATAAAGATAAGTCGTACGTTGAATTCACTAAATTAGATTTGAATGAATCCCTGTTTGGGAATACAAAAATCCAGAACAATTTGTGATTCTAGAAAAGAGAATTCTTTCCGTATTGTATTAATTAGTAAGACTTGCAATCTGTGTGATAGTCCACCCTGGATCATGTGGTCAAGGTATGAACAAATATAATGATTTTATATTGATTTGAACAAGAACATCAGTAAAACTAACTGATGGATGCTTCCAGAAATGCATCCAATCAATGATCGAACTACTTCATATGACAACTGTTGAAATATTGTTAAAAATGAAGGTGTTGTTTCCTATGTAAGGTATGTTTACAATATGACCTTTATCTGAAAGTTATTATTTCCCTATTACTTATTTGAGTGATATATAATCAATACCTGTTCAAAAACTGTTGTAATAAGGCACTTTAACTTTATTTAAGGTACATGTCTTGAATGACATTGACCTTTCCAAAAGATCAATAATTGCTGAAATATTGTTGAAATGAAGTATTTTTCTCATGCGAGGTATGTGTTCTGAGTGACCTTGACCTTTGCAAAATGACATTGAGTGACCTCTGTTTGAAAGCCATTTCCCTATTGCTTATTTATGTGATATATAACCAATAACTCTTCAAAAACTGTTAAAATAAAGAACTTTTTAAATATGAGTTGCGAAAAGGGACCTTCGGAACAAAATTTTGGAAATTCGCATTTATTTATTTATTTATTTTTTAGGATTTTCTTAAAGAGCAAGTCTCTATCAATTTTCAATTGTTTTCTAAAAAAAAAACAACAATTGCATAAAAACTTGAAATGTTCTGCGTTTTGACGTCATTAGCGTAGCGTCAAAATAACGTTACGTGGTTTCAGTTTAGAATATATGACGTATAATTCTGATGATGCCTTATTATAAAAGCTATTGATGCAACCAAGGGTCAAAGTGTGCGTAGAAGCAACAACAAAGAAGCATGTACATGTAAGCTCTTTTATGATGTTAGAGCATCTATACTTCATTCCAATAATGACATAAAGTTTCAATAATAGGCCAAATTATGGTGTGATTATTCCTCGTGATTCGGACAAGTCAGTTCTTTATAAGGATCTCTGACAAAAGGTCTGACCATACGATAGAGGTATGTCTGTCTCTCTGGAGAAATCCCTCCTGGTGGTACAATATCCGGCATCACGGTATTAGCTGTCAGGTCCTCAGGTGTAACAGCAGACTTCAATAATTCAATTTCAGTCTCTACCTGATCAGCCCTTTCTCTGAGGTACATCTTTCCTGTAAAAAGAAACAAATATTTTTAGACATTTGTAAAATATATTCTTGCAGCCATTGATAAGAAATTCCGACCTGAATCATTATCTCAAGCGCTGATATACAATTAGTTTGCAAAATGACTAGAGATTTTATTTCTAAACTTACACGAAAATGATGAAGAAAATTTAAAATGGTGCATTTTCCGTATGCCTCTTACTGGGCCAAAGTACTGGGATATAAATGTCTTCCAATCAAACCATTCCCAGTTGTGTTCCCCCGCATCGTTTATATATGTCACCGATCTGTTCGACTTGGCACTTCTGTTTATCACATCCACTAGACCGGATAAACTATCAACATCAGTCCTGTGGTACAAACACTTGATGTTGGCAAATCCAGCATCCACCAGACAACGTCCGTGATAGGGCACCTGCGTTGAAAGGGTAATATCCTGGTGTAGACCTAACAGTGCCCGCCACGACAGATACCCCAGTATGTATCTGTTTTTATTCTCACCTAGAAGAATAGATACCTCTATAAATACAGGTACGAGTAATTTTGTAGATAACATACACAAAATCGTGATGCATAGTTGAGGGTGAGAAAAATACATACACCACAACTATTCAAATGTTAACGTACCTGCAGAATTGTCACAACGGAAAATGCATTCTTTTTCTCCAGATCCAAATGTTGTAAGGTAGTGCTGCACCATAGAAATCAAACCGTTTGAACCCTTCACACCAGCCCCGTTTTCTCCCATTCCCTTGTCGTCATCAATTATATAATTCACCTGCTGGTAACATCCCTTTAAGGCAACTCCTAAAAGATGCACATTTCTTGGTGTCAAAAAAAATAAAGTGGTCCCCCCTGTCTGGCATGATGTGGAATGGAAAGCGCTTAAGAAAAGTCGAAGATGTAGTGGACATGTTGAAGATTTGTTGACCATCTCAACCTTTGACAAGTGTTCTGTAAAAATGTGCAGGTCTTCTTGCTTCTCAGCTAACCCAACCGCCGTTGAAATTCTTGCTCTGCACTCCTCACATATAGGGCATGTGTCAGATCGGGGTGTCATATACATGTATTTAATATGAGGACAACAGTCTTTCCACAGAAGTTTGAATGTTGTGAGACCCACTTTTCTTTTACCCAACTCGTCACATGATGTAGAATACAAAGAATGGAGTGAAGGTTTGTTGTCCGATGAAGGTAAATATGTGATGTTTTGTTTTTCACCGTTGGCTGTGGAAGTCCAAATTCTTCAGCGTAATTCTGGATGTAGTCGATTGCGTTCTTAAGATCATCGAAATTGAAAGCATTTGATGGGCGTCTGTTCTTGTTTTTGTGTGCTCGGGGAACATATCCATTTTCATTCATGTGGGAGATTAGATTTTTCACATACTGTGATCCAACTCCGTAGACGAAAAGAAAAGAACCTTTATAAATTTCTTGATTTTGGAAATAGTATGCGTATTTCTTCCTTTTCCTCTCTTTCCCACGTTGGGTATTACTACCAAATCCAGTACACATCAGTCTTCCCATTATAAACATGTCCTTTTCATCCCTAATGAGTTCCTTTGTGGTCAATATTGAGTTATGTTTCTCCTCTACAGATATTTTTCAAACAGTTTTTACCACAAGAACAGGCTGTCGTAATGTTCTGCTTTAAACTTTGAAGATCGTTGTATCCATTACAAGTGGTGTCCTCCTCACCTTCACTTTGACTTTCTTCGTTGTTGTCGGTGAAACAGTTTCTTCCAAACATATCGATTTTATTTCTGATAGTTTCTTGTCGATCACAGCCTTTGTTGATTTCATCATCACTGCCATCATCGCTTACATCACCGTCGAAGACATCTAACCCATGATTGTATTTCGATAATCTTGTGGGCCTATGGAGAAAATACTCATCGTCTAAGTGTTCTAAATCCAATGAAGTGAGAAGTATGGATATCAAATTAATATTGTTGTTAAAAGACAGCAATAGGTTAATATTCTTTATTTAATGGGTGGGTGTAAATACAAAATTTATGTTTGTAGACGTTAATTAACCAATATACTTTAAAGTATATTGACTTTTTTAATCAATTTGGAATATATATTTATCTTTTATCGAGAAAAGAAAAACCGCAATTTTGAAGAGAAAAAAAAAACTGCCGCTGAGATGAATTGAACCGGGATATCCTCATCAGAAATCGAGAATGTTCCCACTCCACCATTTCGACGTTGCGTAATTTGGTAGTAAAATTAATACAGTATTGTCAGGAAAAAAAGAATCTTTAGATAAACAATTTGTTTACTGTTGCCAAGTGCCTCTACTAAGTTCATAATCAATAGTTATGTAAATATATCCGTTTATCATGAGCGCGTTTACCCATTATTATACTTATTCTACGATTCTTATCATTAAATAAAGGTGCCGACATCGTTTGTTGGTGTTGTCGTCTGTTTACATCATCACAACATTACCATAAACTCATCTTCACAAGTCAAGGGTTACTGATTCGTTACCTCGCACTAACCCTTTACATCAGTGACTATCAAAAAGTTGGGCTCGTTCTGATTGTTTCCACAAAAGAGTGGGAACCAATGAGAATGCAGATCTATTTATAACAAATTATATTGCAGTTGCGCGTGTTTATCAATACAGCAGTATGAGATCCATGTTCACCATAGCAAGATGCAGTGATTTCCTTGGATGTCTTATTCATAGTGGATTGCGTAATGGTCTTATGAGCCCAATTTTTATATAGCGACTGATGTCAAGGGTTAGTATGAGGTAAAGAATCAATAACCCTCGACTTGTGAAGATGTAGTAAGCTCTGTATAAATGCAGAGTTACTTTTAAGTTATTTAATACTTATTGTGGTTATGTACAAGAATATATAGGCATAGACACTGTGTTTTTGCGGGGACGAATGTAAAACACAATTTAAATCTTAAACTAAATGTCATTAAAAAATTAATGCGTTACCTGTAGATCCATGGCATGCCAGTGATTGCGATATTATCCCTTCTGAAAACTCTTTTTAGCAGTCTTGTGGTTTTCCCCCGGCAATTATCGGCTGTACAACAACGTTACTTTTTCGATCGATTTTGACGTTTTTTCAAGAACGTCACGAAGGTCTCTTCGCTTGAAGCAACTCGTATATAAGGTATGTTATGAGTGACCTTGACCTTTCCAAAATGATCTTGGTCCAAAAGTTCCTGTTTCAACGAATATTTGTGATCAATTATAATCAAATTCTGATGAAAGGTATAGGAGATGAGAACTTTTATATCAAAAACGGTTGAAATAAGGAATTTTGGATTGAGCACTACTCTTCGTTACCTTCACCTTTCAAATGTTCTGAGCGAGCTTGACCTTTCCAAAATGACCATGAAAGACCTTGGTCCAAAAGTCCTTGTTTCAAGTAACATTTGTGGTCATTTTTTTTATTAAAGGTATAGGAGATGTGGGATCGGACGGACAGACAGAAATGACGGCGACTCTACGCAAGAGCTTATTCTGCATAGAATCAGTTTTTAAATCGAGGCAGGTTACTGACAAACAAGTTGATGGTGCAGGGGTTTCAACAGTCTCGTTTAAAGTCAGCATTTCGCAAATTCTAGGATACAACCTATCATTGGGTCAAATGGTGTCTGACTTCTTTCATACCGATTGTTAGGCCGTTCTTGGCACACTGATTTTGACTACGGATGACTACGTTTACCTGATGAAATAGGGATCGCAGCGGGTGTGACTGGTCGACGGGATGTTTATTCCTCTTAGGCATATGATCCCACCTCTGGTATCCAGGGGTCCGTGTTTGCCCAACTCTCTATTTCTTATTGCTTTTAGCTTTTAGGAGTTATGAGATTGATCAATGTTTGTTATCTTCACCTTTCATGGCAAAAATGAATTTTGTCAAAACATAAAATTTGTCAACAAAAATGAATTTCGTCAAGATAAAAATGACTTTTGTCACTGAAAGATAATTTTGTATAAGATTTGTTCTATGTTATTACAAAAATGAAGTAATCATAAAATGAGTAAATATAATGTATTTGAGTAAAATAAAAAAAATTGATGTGACAGAATTCAATTTTGTTGTGACAGAATGCAATTTTGAGTACACAAAATAGAATTTGATTTCCAAAGGTCAAGTCCCAACTGGCGCCACGTAATAGTATCACCTGAATTTTAAAAAAAAAAAAAAACGTTGTCGGTAGGATTCGAACCTACGCGGAGAGATTCCAATGGATTTCGAATCCATCGCCTTAACCACTCGGCCACGACAACTGATTTAACAATTTATTTTATGGCACTTGACGTCTTGCCTGTTAGTTGCCAGAATAGATAAAAAGTATAAGAGAAATCTCAATATCTCCTATTAGACACATTAAAACAGAAGTACGCATCATCTCTCCTCCTCTGTTTAGTACACTAGAAGTGATGAAAGATTTAGATAGTATACACGAGGGATTATTGGTTCCAGCTGACAAATCTTGTGACAACATTGTCTTAGCACGGCTCATTGTTAAAACTGTATTTTAAACGAACTTTGCTTTAATTCCCATACTAATCCAATCTAACACCAAGTCCCGTTTCCAAAGACGAAATTCTTCAAAATTATGTCTTAGTTGTAAACATGAATGAAAAGTTACACCAATAAGGCATAGTTTTTACACTGTCTTTTTTTCACCAAATTGCCTTCATTTCATCTTGACCTTTGAGATAATATCATTCCTATAACATTCCACTGGGCTTAATCGAACATTCAAATTTCACTCACTGATGGGCCATGTGATTTCAATGAAAGTGAGTTTAGATGACCACACTATGCCATTCTGTCAATGTGATTGTAAAACCTGTTTCATTGAAATCTCTGAGAAGCCTCACCCAATCGTTTGCACGCTCGATCAAGCAAAGCGTCATGCTGTTATTGGGTTTTTGCGAGGAGAACTGATTTTTTACAGTCAAGGACTGACTTTGACACGAGCGTGATGAAAGGTGAAGATAACGACTGTTATCAGGTGCGTAGGAGGAGTAAGCATCCTCTGTCAACCGGTCACACCCACCGTAGGCAAAATCAGTGTGCCAAGAACAGCCTAACAATCGGTATGAAACACGTCAGACAGCATTTTACTCAATGATAGGCTGTCTTAGCAAACAAGATCGTTATATCGACCAAAGAATTTGCAAAATGCTGACTTTAAACGATACTATTGACGCCCCTCCACCATCAACTTGTCTGCCTCCATTTAAAAACTGATTATACGCAGAACAAGCTCTTGCGTATCGAATGAAGAACATTGTATGCATTCGTTTTTCATTTATAATAAACACGATTACTGAACGTAAAATATGCTCATTGGTATAACTACTGAAAAGTAATCCTGGTATGCTATGACAGCCTAGTCTAGCCCCCGCCCGCTGTTAATCCGTTTTCAATAACAGAACTTGGCGGGGAAGGAGACCAGGCTAAAAAGAATGGATTACGCCAGCCGTGTTTCCGGTTCAAAATATACGTTATGGGGTACACGCAAGACGCTTGATCTACGAGACGTTTAGCATCAGTAATCGCTATGGACGCTGAAGAGAATTATCGATATATATCGTGGTCAGTAAGCAAGTTAAAACAAGAGTTGGTCACGAGAGGAGCCTCAACGACAGGCAGAACAAGATGTGTTTGTGAAACACAAATGCCCCCGATAATGGCCAATTCCGAAGATGCCCATGGTCACAAGGACAAATATCTTGGTACCAGTAGAAAGATCTTGTCACAAGAAATGCTCATGTACAATATGAAAGCTCTAATATTTACCATTTAGAAGTTATGACCAATGTAAAAAAAAAATTTAAAAGTAGGTCAAATTTCAAGGTCAAAAGGTTTAATACCAATGGAAAGGTCTTGTCACAAGGAATACTCATGTGAAATATCAAAACTCTACCACTTGCTGTTCAAAAGTTATAACCAAGGTTAAAATTTTCAAAAAGTAGATCAAACTTCAAGGTCATTGTGTCAAAAATGTTGGTACCCACGGAAAGGTCTTGTCACAAGGAATATCATGTGAAATATCAAAGCTCTATCACTTACTGTTCAAAAGTTATTAACAAGGTTAAAGTTTCAGACAGAATTACAGAATGACGAACAGGACAAAAACAATATGCCCCCCGATCTTCGATATCGGGGGCATAAAAATTTATTTAGTTGAAAGGCATTATACACAACTTTGGATTGATTGAAATTAGGCCTATATCACCATCAATTTGTCATGGACAAAAATCTGATTTATTAAATATATGCCAATTCTGGCGTGTTTCATACCGATTGTTAGGCCGTTCATGGCACAGTGATTTTTACAATGGATTACTCCGTTTACGCGATCAAGATATAGGGCTCGTGGCGGGTGTGACCGGTCGATATGCAGGGGATGCTTACTCCTAGTTACCATATCCCACCTCTGGTATGTGCAGGGGTCCGTGTATTTTGTATTTCTGTTTAGGAGTTATGAGATTGATCACTGTTCGTTATCTTCACCTTTATAGGAGTTATGAGATTGATCACTGTTCGTTATCTTCACCTTTCATACAATTTGTTAAATATAAAAATCAACGGAGTTCGAAGTTGATTGATTGATTGAATATTGTTTAACGTCCCTCTAGAGAATAATTCACTCATATGGAGACGTTACCACTGCCGGTGAAGGGCTGCAAAATGTATGCCTATGCTCGGCGCTTATGGCCTTTCAACAGGGAGGGATCTTTATCGTGCCACACCTGCTGTGACACGAGACCTCGGTTTATGCGGTCTCATCCGAACGACCACCCCATTTAGTCGCCTCTTACGACAAAGGGTACTGAGGACCTATTCTAACCCGGATCCCCACGGGATTACCTAACATGATTACGTCTACAAACGAAATCATTTGAAGCTGTGTTCACTGGGAACTTTAATGAATGTTTGGACACTAGTGGGGAAATTTGTTAGTGATTTTTTAAATATATATTTTGAAACTACAGTGGCATAAGACCTCAATCATGCACATATTTTTTCATTGAATTTATGGCGGAACTTTGTAGATGCCACCTTACTTTTTACATGTTATTGGTTTTTACATCAAGGGGAGATCATCCTGCCATTGTTTTTTTTTTCTATTGTGTGTAAATATGTTACCCGGTGATCCCCGAATGTTTTATATGTGATTGAACATGATTTTAAACTTATACATTCTTATGTAATATTGTTTCTCTTAAGTTCTAGGGAGATCCCACTGTCTGTCATAGCATTTTCTCAATAAGTCGGATTATGTTTGTCGGGGATCTCCCTATTAGTAATGTAGTTGATTTGTAGTAGTTTATTAAGTTCGTCATTAATAAATGACATTTTTTCATCCAAACTGATGTAGTTGTTTTTAAAGGTAAAAATTAACAAAGCTACAGGTCTAAGATGGAACTGGAAATAATAAGTTTTGGAGTTATATGCAATCTTGGGAAATCAAAAGATAAATGGAGGAAGGACATAAACAGATTTTTCTTCGCTATAAGTCAAAGATGTTTTTTCATAAGTGATGAATCTGTAGCTCTCTGATCTGTCCCGATATTTCCCCAGAGATGTATATATAATATTGTAAGTATGTTTTGTATTTTAACTGTGTGTCCTAGATTTAATAAAGCTGTATAACAACTTTATACATTTTTATGATAAAAGAAAACTCAGAGCTCCTGCATAATAAACTTATATTTGATTTATCACGATGCAATGACTTTTGGAGACTCATTCGCGGTAAAATTACCATGAGAATACATCAAGGTATATGTGCAAATCACAATTTTACACCTACATTATTTTAATAATTTTCAGATAAATTACATGTAACTTAAAACGTAATGGGTCTACTGTAGGATTAATAACACACCTTACCAATATCTAAGGATATTGCCCTTCCATACGAATACGAAGGTTTAAATGTGCAAGTCAGCCTTTGACTACACTAGTAAAAGTCGGCCTTTCTCGCAAAAGTTCATTACTATGCCACAGAATTATTACTCTTCATACATCCGTCGAATACGGGGGACGTGTTATGGTATGGCGTCGTCCGTTTGTCTGTCCGGACCTTGTGGACAGGATACAGACCGAACTGTAAGCTCTAGGATTTTACAACATGGTCCATTTGATCACCGTGATGAGAGGAAGATGCCTATTGTTTTTCAAGGTCAAATGTCAAGGTCGTAGTATCACTTAATATGAAACCCTTGCGGGGAGGATACAAACCGAACCGTAAGCTCCAGGATACTACAAATTGATATACTTGATCACCATGAGGAGATGAAGATGCCTATTGTTTTTCAAGGTCAGAAGTCAAAGGCCAAGGTCATAGTATTACTTAGTACGAAAACCTTGTAGGTAGGATACAAACCGAACCGTAAGCTCCAAAATATTGCAATTTGGCACATTTGATCATCATGATGAGAGGAAGATGCCTAATGTTTTTCATGGTCAGAAGTCAAGGTCGTAGTATTACTTAGTAGACAAACCTTGTAGGCAGTATACAAACCGAACCGTCAGCTCCAGGATATTGAAACTTGGTACATTTGATCACCATTATGAGAGGAAGATGCCTATTATTTTTCAAGATTAAAGTTGGAGGTCACTTAGTAGGAAAACCTTGTAGTTAGTATACAAACCGAACTGCTGGGGCTAGGACCGTCAAACTTAGTACACAAGTGGAGGATGCTTATTGTTTCTTAAGATCAAGGTGGTAGTAGCAGAATGCAGACCGATTCGTTTTGGCAAGGACCATTAAACTTGGTACACGTACATCTTCTGCCAAGGGAAAATATTACATAGAGTCTTGTTTTTTCTATGCAAAGAAAGTATGTAAAACTTATACGGTACCAATTTTGATGCACCAGATGCGCATTTCGACAAATAATGTCTCTTCAGTGATGCTCAACAGAAATGTTTGAAATCCGAAATAACAATAAACTTGCTAGAGCTATTTTAGGGGCAATCTGATTAAAACCAGATCTTCAATCCGCTCCTCTATTGGCCATGTCGCGTATGGCCAATAGAGGAGCGGATTGAAGATCTGGTTTTAATCAGATTGTTTTAGGGGGAAACAGAGTGCCAAAAAGTGGAGTCAAATTCGTCTAAGGATAGGAGCTATGCATGATGGAGATAATCCTTAATTTTGAAATGAATTTCTAAATTTTATCCCAGCAATTAAATATACATCCGTATTTTCAAGCTAGTAACAAAGTACTTAGCTACTTGGCTGTAGATACCCTCGGGGACTAACAGTCCACCAGCAGAGGCCTCGACCCAGGGGTCATAATGTAAAACTTATACGGTACCAATTTTGATGCACCAGATGCGCATTTCGACAAATAATGTCTCTTCAGTGGTGCTCAACCGAAATTCCACACCCTGATGATTGCTGATACTACTTGAAACCAAGTTCTTCAAATCATGGTGTAAGAAAAATGCCCTTATTAGCTTTTCACGCGGGCGTATTATGTACCGTTGGCGGTACTCTTGTTTTAAAATGTTCATTGTATTTCAAAATTATCTATATATTCTAAACCTTATTTTTACGAACAGGTTTGCAGTAATGGCAAATTGATTATATTTTAGATATATGTATATTTCACTTAACCTATGAAAATATTGCAAAATCAGCTTTAGATAATCAAATTGTGACAAGGGTTCACCGTGCCTTTGATTAAGGAAGGAAACTATTGATTTAGAATTGCAAAACTGATTATTAGACAATCTATGTTTGTCATCTGCTAACTTATCGTTATTGAGCATCTCAATCCGCACGGAATCAACTGTAGTTTAGAGTCATAATCTACAGTTAACATTTAATAGCTATAGTTTACAGTTATAGTTTAAAGTTATTCATGAAACTACAAATGTATATGTATCAGATAATCCATATTTAAAATCCGTAAAAAAGTTTTATTTGTATTATGAGATCAATGTAAAACTTATACGGTACCAATTTTGATGCACCAGATGCGCATTTCGACAAATAATGTCGCTTCAGTGATGCTCAAGCCAAAATTTTAGAATTTCGAAATAACAATAAACTTGTAAGGGCTAAAAGGAAAACTTAAAAAATATATTCCTTTTATCAGATAAACCATATTTAACATCTGTAAATAAAAGTTTTATTCGGTAGATATACATGTAGTTTAAATATAGATGAAGGCGTTAACTATGAGTGGAAGACGTCGAAGATAATCAACAGAGCTAACTGGAGTTTATGATTTGTGAACTGTAGTTTACAATAGGTAAACCTAGTTTGTCAAAATTAATGTAAAATATATTTTCCTCATTCATGTGAAATCGGCATGTCATTTGTTACAACTACTTCGTCACAAAACCAAGTTTCTACGGATTTTTTGTCGCAGGAAATTCAGAACATCTTGGCTATGGTCCATTGGATTAGAAAGGAGAATCAGTGTGTTCGTGTTAGTTGCATTGTATTACAGTATATTGAAAGAATATCCATTGATGAATATAACAAAACATATTATCATCCCTCTGAACGAAATACAAACCCCTTTAATACTATTCTAAAACTGATGGATCGCTTTGCATTGAAGTTGGGTTGTTTTTTTATTTAGGATATTCTTTATGTAAGTGATGAAAATCTTGAAGCAAGACAAAATAAGGGAAAAAATTCCGAGTCGTTCGATGTCGCCCAACAGGATATCGCAAATTATTTCCAACTACATGTAGTTATAACAGAAGGATATTAACTGTTTCAGGTAGAACATAATTCATGTCACAATTAATGGATTTGGACTGACTCTGAAGAAACCTGTGTGATGTTTCAGCGGAGTACTGTTTTCTGTTTTCGAATAATTTTTCAACAGCAAAATTGACCTCTTAATGGCATTATTTCAAGCACTTGCACCAAAGGAAAGTGTCAATCAAGAGAATATTTACCGCGCCGATTTCTGTATAATTGACCGATCAAAATTGATCTTTAAAATTATATCTGAAATTAACAGTAGTTAATACAAGCCCATTTCCTTCCATATGGATCAATTCGTGTTTGGACACAGTTTTTGAGACTTGTTAGTAACAATGGTTATTCATTAAATATCGAACCGGATTCTTTAGCGCAACAGATTCCGGTAAAAATCGGTCAAACTATGCAGATTTTCATAACTTTCTTAAGTAATTTCTACAAAAGTCAGTTAAGCATTTCATTTTAAACACTTCTTGAAAGATTACGCCGCTTAAGTATCGCAGGTTTCTACTTCGATTTTATTTCTAAAGTTTGAAATATACTGAGGAATTTTAGAACAATGTGTGAAAAGTTGGTTTCACAAACTGTAACGATCATGTTCTTTTCTATCATGATTAAATTGTTATGTTGTGGGAATAGTGCTGTAGAAATCCGATCTGAATTAAGTTCTCGGAGAGAAAATCTGACAAATCTTTTGGTAACGGACCGCTTGCTGCAAATACACGATGGAGTAGAGTCTTCCATTCATTGTAGCATTCTGTGCCTGGACGAGAGTCCTTGTGTTAGTTTCTTTTACTCACCGCTGTCGTCTGCATGTCGACTACATTCCATCACCTTGGGAAAGGTTTCAGAAATCGCACCTGATAATGGATCACAATATTTTGTTATGCAAAGAGGTAGGTAATCTTATATAAATGTAGTACGTTTTCTTTGCAATTATTTTCAATGTTTATCTTACATAGCCGTTTTAAATGATAAAAGTATGCATGTTAAAATTTCCTAAAGATTCACTTTGATCACCATTTGACACATATTGGTTGGCGAAAATAGGGAGTTTTGGAATTAATGAATTTCTGGTTATTTATCTCGGGTCTTTTTTTTTTTTTTTTTTTTATCTTTTATAAGAATGAAATTAATATGATTGTATATGAAAAAGAAAATGAATCAGAATTTATATCAACAAGCACTACATTATTCCCGAAAAATCAATTAAAATACATACATGCTAATAAGGACTATTTTCCGTCTTCAAAAGGTTATTCAAATACTATAGAACTTAATACGGTAATTGGCCGTTTGCAGGCATGGGTTATATAGGAGACTCATGTGGAAATAACTCTCACTGCATCACTGGGAACTCGGAATGCAGGGACGGACAGTGTTGGTGCGGCGCCGGATACAGTTTCACCCCCCGGCTGAAAACCTGTGACTCTAGTATGAAAATTGTGTACTTCACTTTGCTTTTTCGGGCGTCTGTTATAGAATGCTAATTAACGACTCTTGTTACAGGATGTACAAGCAAACTTTAAAAACAACTGATAAGATGAAAGCTAGATTTATGTTTTTATACGTAAAATTAATATGATTTACTGTATGGAATTTAATTTATTCCCATGATTTTTCATTTAAGTTCAAAACAGCGGGGGGATTTATATAGAGTTATATATAGGAGGGGTAATGTATTGCAACCTTTGAACATCATAGAAAATGCATGGGTCCCTTATTTCTTAAAGGATTTTTCATATTGTAGCTTTTTACAACCAAACTAAGCCAACAATATGTATCAAATCATGCATCGCTATTGGGGGGGGGGGGGGGGGTGATTTAATTTTTTTGCATCGAGTGTCCTAACATAACCTTTAAAGAGGATTAACACATCATAGTGGCTGACTTCCTTTAGAAATACAAATAAAACAAATTAAAGAAATGTATTCCTTGACTTTTAAAATGTTATTGTCTAGCCTGATAGTTCTGCGGCTTGAGATGTGACGTTGCGAATCAAAGGTAAAAAGGAAAAAGAAAAAAACCCTGTAAGGTTGCCGACCTTTTTATGTAAATTGTTGGATCGAATCTAACAAGGGTTTTAAAAAATTTCAAGTTACATTCCACAATGTACTAAGACTTCATTTAAAGATTTTTTTAAAAGTTTTCAGTATCAAAATGTTATCGCACACATCTTCCACAGTGTTTGTTGTTTTCTTCTGGTGTGGTATTCATCCTTAAATTAAGATATAAACGCCCTTGAATTTCTGAGTTAGAGGTAGTGTAAATTGGCAGTCAAAACGTTTCATATAAAGTTTCTTAAGACTTCCACCGAGAGTTCCCTGATTAAATCCGATCTTCAGATCCGCAGTAAATATTTCAATTTGATTTGACAAAGTGGTTTTTTCCCCCACTAGATTGCACAGATGGATACAGTGATCAGTATACGTTGTATAGTCGTCATTTTCTCCACCTAAACAACAAGGAGGAGCATTTGAATGTGACCTTGAACCAATGCCGTGACCTCTGTACCTCTACTATGACATTTACATGCAAGACTTTTGAATATGGCTACATATCAAGGAAGTGTAGTTTACAGGAAGTGACGTATTTAGATGTGCCCGGATTCTGGTATGAGGATATCTACTACTTTGAATATGACCACTACCAGAGGGATTGTTTGTAATCATAAATTAATAAACTTATTAATTCTGAATTCGTGCTATTGTTTATATATAGTTACATTTACAATGCAACGTCATTTTATGTACAAAAACTACATGGCATTAGAATATGTAAATTAGTTTCCAGTACTTGACACAGTGCCAAACTACGGTTCGCGCGGGCCTCATGTTGGCTTTTCAAACACAAAAAATGACAGGTATCTGCAACATTTGCGTATCGTATTCTCTCTCTCTCTCTCTCTCTCTCTCTCTCTCTCTCTCTCTCTCTCTCTCTCTCTGTGTGTGTGTGTGTGTGCATCAAGTACAGCATTCTTCAAACACAATAGCTTCGTAAAGTAGCGTTTGAAATGTTTACACTAAGTCGTATAACGTATGACGACTTGTATAAGGTCGGATATTATATATTCGAAAAAAATACACGTTGAACAATCTGCAATATAATCTACTCATAGAAATCAAGAATGGCAGAGGTTATAGATGGGGACATACGGGCTTGCCTTCCGGAGACTATGGAAAATAAAAACTAAATAAATTAGAATATGAATCCTCTTTAAAATCGCCTTTTAATTCGTGTTGATAACGATGTCGACACGTTTTGGTAATTTATACACCATTTAAATAACACACCTTGCAAGTAGTATCATATCAATGCAAGGGACGATAGTCGCCATCTTGGAACCCCCCCCCCCCCCCGTTCAACATCCGTTTCTGTACTCTATACTAGCAATCTATTGGATCATCGTGGTAGGATTCGCTGCAACGATGATGATGCGCTTGTCCACGGTCGACATGTGTTCTATCAAAGACACATACGATCTCATCGATTTTGAGGGCCCTCTCATCAAATAGGTCTGGAAGGAGCGGACGTTTACCCATATAATGCCTGGCTTAAGGGAAAGTGCGAAATATTGAATTTAAAATGTCCAAATGTCTTCGACATTCGTAACAGATGCGTACGCCCGGTTAAAAATGGGTTACGTGGTAAATGAAAACATAGTAACAGTAAGTGTATGAAAGAAATATTTTTAATCTCCAATTGCTCTATGTAATACCTTCATTGTATATTGTAGTATGCGTGTGTAGGGGGTGGTGGTAGTGGGGTCACTGCCATTAATGCATTAATTATGAATAGAAGAATGTATTGACATATTTATCACCAACATCATTTTCCCTCCTTGAGGACAATAACTACTTCTAGATAGATTTAAGTATATTTTGGTTAATTCGTAAAAGATGATTTAGATATAACACATACATTTTATATTTGTCGACTGAGCTTCAATGTTTATGATTTTCTTATAGTTTATTATTCTACTTTATTTATAAACATAATTATTATTAATGAATATGTATACGCGAGGTTAAACCGGAGGCTATGGGGAAAGTCAGCTTGTGTATGTACGTTTTTACCGGAGCCAATCGCAAAATCACTCAAGTTTATCTGTCGAGTCGAGAAAAACACGGGTTTTTTCTTCTCGACTTGACGGAAATGACCGAGCAATGTTCCGATTGCATGGAATTTGCAATCGTAACCCCTCGGCCATTTATCGCTCGTAGAAATGGCCGAATAGTTACAATTGCGGAGTTTTATGACGCGACCTATGTTTATAAATTAGAACCTTCCACGGTAGCTTGTGAGTGGGACTAGTTAGCTTGCGCATGCACAGGAATGTTTCATAAAATAATTGTCAAGAGAATTTTAAAGCAAATGTTATTTATAGTTTGTGAGAAACAGATTTTAATGTTTTAATCCGATTAATGTTACGGTATATTGTCTAATTTATTCACTTTTACAAAATTACTGACAACATACTCCCCTAAGCAACGCTCGTCAAAGGAAGTAATATTTTGTTGTTCATATCTTAAAGTGAAGTTGCACTGTTAGAAACACGTGCCTATGTGTTCACGTATAATTTTGAATACGTATAATCACTGTTGTTTGGCACCTTAAATGGTATTTTACACTCTATAGAGTCACCATTTAGATAATATGAAAATTACAATTTTGGTACTTTCTTATAAACAGGCATCATGATTTTGTAGCTTCCGTTCCTTCCAGATCGAGTTGACGAGATGGCCCACAAAATCGACGAGATTGTAATTATATGTTTTTCTTTTGATAGAACGCATGTAGACCGGCGACAAATACACCATCATTTAGAAAAATTAATCCTATAGCGAATCGTAGCACGATAATCCAATAAAGTCTTAGTTTAGAATACGGAAACGGATGTTGAACTGAGTGGGGGTATTTTTTTCCCCAAGATGACTTTCATCTCTTGTATTGATATAATACTATTTATTATTTAAACGATGTGTAAATTACCAAACGGATCGACATCGTTATTAAAAGGAGTTTAAAGGTGATTTTAAAGAATCGGGAAGACAAGCCCCTGTGGGTTGGAATTGTTTGTTTTCGTGTTGAACATTGCCATCCTACTGAACACCTGTACTAACGTTATTGTTATTGTTCCCCACCGCAACGCGGAAGGGGACATAGAAATACCGGTGTCCGTGCGTCCGTCCGTCCCACTTCACTTTATGGACGCAACTCCTCAATAAACGCTCAACGGATTTTGTTCATATTTTGTAGGATTGTTAGTCACCATGTGTAGTTGATGATATTGCGCTGTCATTTTGAATCGACAAATTTTACAGGAGTTATGGGACTTTTGTTTTTTAACTTTTTTGCGGCGGTGGGGCACATGGCTACGTGTAGCAATCTTGTTTAAATTAAATTACACAAGGTGGTCTTTATGACCCATTAAAAGGTTAAAGGTCAGGTCAACTTCCGTAGTGATCTGCCAGAGCTATAGTCTTTTTCTATATAACGTATCATCAATGCACTACAGTTGCGTAGATAATTCAACTGTGTACAGACATTACCGGCGATGATCGTGAAATAATGAAATATGCAGCAAATTAAAATCATTTGAATCTATAAATTGCACTACTAAAATGCAGTTCAAACTGATAATAATTTTCTTCAAGTATTACTGTTGTGTTAATACAAGCATATATTATTTTGGGTAGGGTTGGGTGTTGTCATTTTTGAACAATAGTCATTATTTGTTTATTACATATGCAAATAGAGATATTGGGGTGACTACACCCCCCAACCCCAACCCTCCACTTTTGCTTTACTGAGAACGTTTGGATGAAGACAGGATAAAAAAAAAACCATGTATGTAATATTTCAGTGTTTGATGAATTTAACATAGACCCTGTGCAACATCAAAATTCAAATATAACATTTTTATAGACCCTGTGCAACAACAAAATTCAAATATAACATTTTCAAACACAGAAAAGACCTCTTTTTTATGATAATAAGAGTTTTATCAACCATGTGCAAGCGTCTAAATCTAAGGACGATAACTCTTTCCAAGCAGTATACGAAAACGATGAGTCCTAAATGAATTCAGTTCTTGATATATATCAATTTTGTTTTGATGTGAAAAGTTTAATTGCGTAAATCATCTGATGAAAATTTCATGAATAGACGACTTGTATATTGTAGTTACGTCTCTCATTGCACAGCGTTTCTGCACGTTCTATGTGATATGAAAAATGTGCGTGACTTGGGTAATTTGGAGTTGCTCTATGACAATGGCACCAGTAGACGTTTCATTTGTTTCCTCTTCCTCGTGACGACGAACCTTGCAAAGCATCCAACAGCAGAAGAATATCTGAAGTCAGTAAATATTATTTGATTTGTTTAATCTGATATATTACACCCGATGTGGATGAATTTGGAAAAGAAAACAACAAAGTGTAGCGATAATCTACGTCACAGTACATTGTTTTCATAACATTGCAATGGGTATTTGTTTACATTGCATTGCTCCGCGCGAGCATTGGGTTTTGGGTATAAATATAAGAGCGATTTTATTTAGTCAGTCAGTCAGTTTTTATGTGTGGATATGTTCTGTTTGGACAAATGCGTTGTGCTTATGTGGATTTTGAACTGTGAATAAACCATTAACTTTATTACTAGAGTAATTATTTCAAAAAAGGATTCTTTGGAAGATATGGAAGTACTGAAAATTATTCCCCTTAGACCGTAACGGAAAAAGCAAAATTATCTTTATAAACAAAAACAATAAAATAGAGTTTAGTTGGTCAAACTTTAAATACTGTACCTGAATTTGCCGAATTTAAAAATGGAGTGAGCAGTTGAAAATAACATTTGAAATCAATGAATATATTTCAATTCGTCTACCTTTATATATTGGACTTCATTTGATACCCATAAAACTGAAAAGAAGAGGCAATTATTTTGTACCTGAATGATATTATAACAGGACGCGGCCAAACTTGTGTAAAAAGCCCACTGCAGTTCCCCCAAGTCGTATGAGACTAAAAACATGCATCCAGTGAACCCTAGTATTCCTGCAAAAAGTTCAGTTTCTAAACTTTGAAAATATGGTTTGCAAATATCGAAGAAATGGAATTTATTGGGTCTTAAGAAACATATCTTCATAGATCCTCACCAGAGAAGGGATAAAATATAGATACACATCCTATTATACATCTACAGCAAGAAAAGTCATCATCTGAGTCATCGTCTGAATAACGGAAAGAGATGAGCGCATTCAATGTTGTCAGTGCCATCACGATCCCTGCGAGTATCTCCAATCCAGTCACAGGTTGTCCAATCCCTACAATCCCTACAGGATTCAAGAAAATGGAATGATGACACGATAATATACACGTTGAAGATATATCTTATCTCATTCTAGAAAAAACCCCACCACAGAATGCATAATCATCCCAAATAAATATATAATGCATTTCAAGAAATCAGATCTTTGAAGTTGTAGTGTAGACACTAAGAAAACATCATTATGCATTCTCGTCAATATTTTGATGCAATAGATGATCTCCCATGCGTCCTCTACTTTGATCAGGTAGACAGTGTAACCCGTAGTCAAAATTAGTTGTGTAAAAACACCCTATTAATTGGTACGGAACACGTAACACACCATGCCACATAATGATATTATTTATGTAAATACGATCATTTTAACGACCGTTGAATTTGGGAAATGCTGACTTTCAACGTGACTGTCAAAAACCTATCAACATAATGCAACTTCCGAGATATCAGCTCTTCTGTGATATAGAGGTGCGTTTAAGTGTTCTGTTGAACGCTTGGTTGGGTACAAGATGTTTACATATACTATAGACTAGCTATGTAAATACAGATAAAAGTAATGAAAATGTAAATTTTGTTTATATTAGCTGTTGGTTTACATTAAACTGACCATATCAAGAATAATATTTGTTTGAATTAGGCCATTAGATTAAATATGAAATTATTTTTATATCCTCTTCTGCACGGGTGATATTCTAATCAAAGAAAAATGGTGATTTTCGATTTTTGTTTGAGCTGTTTCATTATTAAATACAACTAAACTTACTAATATTGTGTGCCCCTTCAGTTTGGGTGGTTGCATGATGTCTGATACATGTAATCGGCCTTTAGGCAATATATGAAGGCAGCTATGAGCATTTGTACCCACCGCGTGTGGACGATAGTATGTTTTGTGTCTCATTGTGTGTAAGAGTTCCACAAAGGGGAAGAACTATTGGGTAACTCGGAAATTGCGTATTCTCGTATATTGAATCTTTCATAAACACCATATGCAGGTAAAACTGGGATATTACTACAGAAATATGAAAAAGTGAAGATAACGAACAGTTGTTGGTTGAGTGATTTTTCGTTTGACGTCCCGTGGGAATTTTTTACTCATTTTGAGACATCACCTGTTATAGATGAAGTAACACATTTATACCTATGTTTAGCAGTAAGATTTCATTAACGTGGCAATACCTGTTACAACATGGGTCCTTGGTTTTTAAGGTCACATCCGAAAGACCCGTGATTCTCACTTCTATAAATGCAGAGTGTTTGGCGAAGGAGCAATCACTACCTATGTTTACATCTGAGGTTTGACGCGGACAATGCACCAGCTAGGCTCGAATTCGCAACCTCCCAGTTATGAATATTCTACCACTAAGCTACCGCTACTGACATCAATCTCATGATACGAAATTGAGAGTAGGACAAACACGGACCCCTATAAACACCAGAGGTGCGATCAGGTGTCTGGGATGAGTAAGTATCCCCCTGTTGATCGGTCACACTCGCTATGAACTCAATATTTTATCAAGTAAACAGAGAAATCCTTAGTAAAACATCAGAATGTAAAGAAAGGTCTAACAATTGATATGAAACATGTCAGACAGCGTTTAACCTTAAAAGGGTTGCAAATTAGATCATTATAATTATCATAGATTTTGCGAAATGATGACTTTCAACGAGACTCTTGAAACCCGGTAGTATCAAATTATTTGTCAGTAACCTGTCTCAATTTAAAGATGGAAAGTTGAGGATGAAGAAAATGAATGAATCTCGTTTGTCATAAAGTTCAGCTGTTAACGAAAGGTGATGATAACAAACAGTGATCAATCTCATAACTCCTATAAGCAATACAAAATAGAGTTGAACAAACACGGATCCCTGGATATACCAAAGGTGGGATTAGGTGCCTAGGAGGAGTAAGCATGCCCTGTCGATCGGTCACATCTGTATGAAACCCTATATCTCGATTAGGTAAACGAAGCAACCCGAAGTCACAATCGGTATGAAAGGAGAAGGTAACGAACAGTGATTAATCTCACAACTCCTATAAGGATATGTCGACCGGTCACACCCGCCGTGAGCCCTATATCTTGATCAGATAAACAGAGTTATCCGTAGTCACACACACACACACACACACACACACACACACACACACATATATATATATATACAGTATAATTTGTCCAAACCGGCCTCTGAGTACTCCGGTGCTCTGTCAATTCCGGCCACAAAATATAGTCCCTAACATTTCTTTAACAAATCCTTTATCAATAATTCCCCGTACTCCGGATTCTGCGTATTCTGTATATCGGCCGGCTTACACAGTCCCAACTACTATCAATTAACTTTAATTATCCCGTGTAAACCGGCCCCTCGAAGATGTCCCACCCTAATTGTTGCGGTCAATTGTATTCGGTGTACACAAGGTCCCAACTGCTCGTAATTAGCTCTAATTATCGCATTTAAACCAGCCACCCCACGTTGACCAACCTGTCGGTATTCGGTCGATCACACGCGGTGTACACAAAGGGTGTTTCAAGGGAAGCCACAGGTAAGTAAAAGAGTGCAACTGGCGATGAGTCGCGATCAGTTTAAAATAAAACCTGATTTTTTGGGGGTGCACTTTTCAATTATGACAGCATCACGCACGAGGTAATGGCGCCCTCCCCTTAACGACAGAGACGAGAACTGACATTAAAAGACAAAGTTCAATTAATCGATGAATTCGATACATTCTTGGAATGAAACAAAATCGGCAACAATCCCGTTATGTTTTCCAAAAGCAGGGTTTCCCCTCGTGGACTTCTCGGAGTTCTACGGCGAGTCAGACAATGATGATATACAGTTAGTTAGCACAACTCACCATGTCCGGTCGATCACTCGGCATTGTATTAGTTTCCGTTTCACAAATTGTGACAGTTGAAAGCGATACATTTGCAATGAAAGCTGGGAAAGACAAATCTTAAATGAACACAACACAAACTTGACGAACGTACATAATGTAGCACTTGGTAACGGCGATGATGTAGACGAAATCGACAATTTACCAACAGAAAATTGCGCGAATAATTCTCAGGTTTTAAACTGTTTAATAAAAATTGAAACTTTTTCAAATGAGCACGACAATAAAACACTGACATTTATATTTTTACATTTTGAATTCTTTTGTGATATATTAAAACGTTAGCAATCATTACACACTTATGCATAGATAGTGAATACAAGGGAAGCAACTCTAATTCTTGTCAACATTCTGCACTCCGGACTCTGTGCAAACCGGCCAATTTCTTTGGAACCACACATAGCCGGTTTAGACAGATTATACTGTATATATATATATATATATATATATATATATATATATATATATATGATATTTTGATTTTGGATCAGCTCTTTGGACGAATAAGACATGTCCTAATTCGCTCCGCTTTTAACATTGATTGGCAAGCCTTTAAATCCCCCAAAAACATGTAGTCTGCGTTGTAAATACGTTTGTAGATTAGTGTAGTTGTAGTGCTAGATGTATTTATATGTAGTTTTTGTTATTATTCTCTGTTGATATTGGCCACATTATGTAATTTTTTTCGTTTGTCCTGAAGAAGGGACGGTTCGTCCCGAAAATTTGACAATCTGGTTGTTCGTGTCGTTGGTCAGTTTAGTGCTTTGTATATATATATATATATATATATATATATATATATATATATATATATTTGTTTATATCTATCTGGAAAAGCTGAAATAATCCTGTTTATCATAAGTTGAGTTGTTAGTTTGCCTTTAATATCTATTTCCAAACAAAATATTTAAGTATGAAGCTGAAGTGGATGACTCTGTGGTATCGTTTATTTCGAGTTCACAGGTATATATCGAATCAAGATGTGAATGAAATTTATCGTTGTTAATAGATGAAACGTCGTTGTTTATGAAATATGTTATTTATCCTATGCGCTTCTTGTACAATATATCCAGTCCTTTTGGCCTAAATGAGATAAACCTGCATCTTGTTAACGTCACTATAACACAATCAGGTTTATGCAATACGAAGAACCCGTCAGTTTGTTTCTTGATTATGATAAAGTAATGATGAGTGTAGTGGCGCCGGAATTTATTCCGGATTTGGTTCGGTTATTAGATTGTTTACAGTTTGATCCGGCATAGGCCATGCTTGTTTTTATAGCAAAAGTTGATTTGTGTTTTGGTGTTTGTGCCCCGAAAGAGTAAGTACAGTGTATATTTGTTGTCATATAGCGTGTAATTAGTTATAACACATATGCATTTATATTATTAGTTAAGCTCATGACTGTTTTCATGATTTGAAATGTGCGTTATTATTTTTGTTCGAGTATGGTGTGCCATGAATGTCATTATTTTGTTGTTTGATATTCAGCGTTAGCGTGTTGATTGAATACTGTCTTGTGATATTGTAATATGTAATTAATATTGTTCTTACATGTATGTTTCAGTTTCCACCCTCGGTGAGAGAGGTTTGTGAGCACTGAGCTGACCAATAAACATTTTCTCAAATTTTGTTGTGTCATACGCTTACAGTGGAAATCTTCGGCACAGCTTTGCTCTCTCTTTACCATGGCCGACGGCTTTACTACATAAACCAATCCAGAGAAGTCCCATGACTTACGGAAACATCGTGAACTCTCCGAACTCGGATCAGAACAACACAGCCAAACTGTTCAGTCATTTACCAAGAAACTTTCAAAGTCCAAAGGTGAAATTGATGACATTTGCGAGTTTGTCACACAGAATCCAGTGCATCTTAGAGAAGTGAACAGCATCATTAGCAAACTGGAACAGCACGTTAGTGAGTTAGAGAAATCATATGTGAAATTCAGCACTTATCTTCAGAAAGTAAGAACACCAGACAGCATAGAAGAGAACTCTAAATGGAAAGCACTTGTAGACAGTACAAAGACTCAAGTATGTGATGTTATCAATCGCATTAAGGTTCCAAACAAGCCTCTGTCTGCTAAGACATCTGGGCGACTCAGTCAACGCTCAAAGTTCTCAACCTTTCTCTCACAGGAAGGCACTAAACATTTAGGTGAAGCTGTGCTGAAACATTCGGAACGCCTCTCCACAGCCAAGGCTCGGCTCAAGTTTGCAGCAGAAGAAGCCACACTCCTCAGACAGGAGGCAGAACTCAACGCTAAGAAGATGATGCTCAGCACGAAGCGTGAAGTTGAAGAAGCTAAGTGCAATCTTGAAGCGTTATATGATATGTCAGATCTGGGAGGGAGCTATGCTCCACCGTCCATTGTTGATGACAACCCATCTGAGACTGACGCTGGACTTCAGCGTGTAGAATCTTACATTGACTCGCAGCAAGATGATGCATGTGTACCAAGTCAAGACCATCCTCCTGCTGAGGGTGTACGTGAAACTAGACTACCCCAAAGGCAGTTGAACGTAGAAGCAGAGCCTTATAATCCGCAAGTCAACACAGCATACTCAACTTACTATTCAAGTCCTTCTGTGAATGGTGACCGAACAAGCACCATGAACACCACACAGTTCAATCAACAAACACCACAGATAGGGCTTTCCGATGTGAACACATGCTCAGAGTTTGCCAAGGTCTTTGCTAAGAAGCACTTAGTTTCAAAGATACATGTCTTTGATGACAACCCAGAGAACTTTTCCTCGTGGAAAACCCCATTCAAAAATGCAGTGAGGGAACTTAGTCTCACACCCATGGAGGAGATGGACTTGTTAATTCAGTGGCTTGGAAACACCTCATCAGCGACTCAGGCAAAGAGCATCAGAAACGCTAATGCAGCAAATCCAGACCGTGGGTTGCAGCGAATATGGGATCGTTTTCATGATCGTTTTGCCAATCCGGAGGTTGTAGAGTCTGCAATCAAGAGAAAACTTGCGAAGTTCCCTAAGTTAGGAAACAAGGACAACTTAAAGTTATATGAGCTCTTTGATATTGTGTCAGAGATTGATTCCTTAAAGGAAAACCCTACCTACTCAACATTGCTCGCCTATTTTGATTTGTCATCAGGTGCGAATCCCATTGTGGCCAAGTTGCCTCACTACATCCAAGAGAAATGGGTGACCGAAGCGACAAATTACAAACTGCGAACTGGATGTCCATATCCGACATTTCCTGTGTTCGTCGCATTCTTGGAGAAGATCACGAGGATGAAGAATGACCCCAGTCTACAGTTTGACACCTCAAACGACGCTAACAAAGGTGAACAGCTGAGGGTGTACCCAGGAAAGCTACCAAGCCGTAAGAGCAACTCTACAGTGTCTACGTTTAAAACACAAGTACAGAGTTCTGGAACTTTACTTAAAGACAGTGCTTCTATTTTGGATGGGTGTCCTATTCATGAAAACTCTAAACACACATTGAATGAATGTCATTCATTTCGCACCCGACCATTAGATGAGCGGAAAACATTCATAAAGGAAAATGGCTACTGCTTTCGTTGCTGCGGGCCAAAGAAACATATGAGGTCAAAGTGTCATGAGATTGTCCTATGTTCCATTTGTAAGGGCTCTGATCACCCATCAGCCTTGCACAAAGACTCTGGCATTTCCTTAGTGGCCAAGAAAACCCATGAGGGGGAGAAGCTCTCAGTTGTTAGTTCTAGCTGCACTCAGATCTGTGGGAAGCCATTCAACACCAACAAGTCTTGTGCGAAGATTGTGAAAGCCATCGTGTACCCACAGCAGAAACGCGACCTTGCTAGATATATCTACTGCATCATTGATGATCAAAGCAGCAACACTCTCGCCACCTCCAAATTCTTTGATTGTTTCCATGAATACGGTCCAGACCACCTGTATACACTGAAATCATGTTCCGGTGAATCTATAAACAGTGGACGTAAAGCCTGTGGATATATGATAGAGTCCTGTGATCGATCTCAAATGTTTAGATTACCAGATATCATAGAGTGCGACGAAATTCCGCAGAATCGGAATGAGATACCATCTCCAGAGGTTGCAGCTAGTTACCCTCACCTCAGTGATATTATGGACTACATACCTACCATTGATGATGACATTTCTATTGCACTACTGATTGGTCGTGACCTTATTGACACTCATATAGTGCTTGACCAACGTGTTGGCACCCCACTAGCTCAGAGACTACCCCTCGGATGGGTCCTAATTGGTAACTCATGTCTCGGAACAGTTCACAAACAGACAGTCGTCACTGTCAACAAGACCTCCATTCTAGCAAATGGTAGGCCAACCTATCTGGAGCCCTGTGACAGTTCCTTTCATGTGAAAGATGACCCTGTGTTTAAGCAAACAGCATACGACGAATGTGAAGGGCTTTCTTTGGAAGACCAGGCTTTCTTGGATATCATGGACTCAGGATTCCAAATGTCTGAGAGTGGTAAGTGGACAGCTCCTTTACCATTTCGGACCTGTAGACCCATTCTACACAACAACAGAGAAGCTGCAATGAAACGAGCTATTTCATTCAAGAGCAGTCTTATGCACAACCCGACCAAGGCAACACATGTGTATGAGTTTATGCAGAAGATACTAGATAGACAACATGCTGAACCTGTTCTCGAAACAACCAGAATCACAGAGAAATGATACTTGCCGTTATTTAGTGTCTATCATCCCAAAAAGCCCAACAGTGTGAGGGTGGTCTTCGATTCTTCTGCTAAGTATCATGGCTATTCCCTGAATGACGTTCTACTGAAAGGACCTCCCCTCTACAACAGTCTTCTAGGAATCCTGCTTCGATTCCGGAAGGAAGCAGTTGCTGTCACTGCTGACGTTGAGCAAATGTTCCATAACTTCCTTGTTACAACAGAACACAGAGATTTTCTTAGATTCCTCTGGCACGAGGACAATGACATTTCTAAACCTTTAATAGACTATCATATGAATGTTCATGTTTTTGGGAACAGCCCATCCCCAGCAGTAGCCACCTACGGGCTACGCAAGGCAGTCGAGAAAGCAGAGACAGATGTCCAGGACTTTATTTACAGGAATTTCTATGTTGATGATGGTTTGATTTCCTGCCGTACATCTGAAGAAGCTGTTGATCTGCTTGTTCGGACACAACGCATCTTGCATGATAATGGGAAACTTAGGTTGCACAAGTTTTCATCCAATAACAGGGAGGTGTTGGACTCATTCCCACAAAGTGAGCTAGCCAAGGATCTCTGCAACCTTGATCTTTGTAACGACACATTACCAATGCATAGAAGTTTAGGACTCTCTTGGGACATTGAAACTGATCGATTCACGTTTTGTACATGTAAAGACAAGAAGCCATTCACCAGACGTGGAATATTGTCTGTGATAAATGGACTTTACGACCCATTGGGCTTCGCAGTCCCAGTCGTTCTGAAAGGCAAACTTCTGATGAAAGAAATCCTGTCCAGTACAAACTCTCTAGATTGGGATGACCCAGTTCCTGAGTTGTTTAAAAAACCCTGGGATGTGTGGGTACAATCCCTAACTGAACTAGAACAAGTGTGTATTCCTAGGCAGTACTCAGATCACTCATATACAGATTCCAATGTTCGTCTCGTGCATGTTTTCTGTGATGCATCTAAAGATGCAATCGGTGCTGTTGCATATCTGCAACTCTTCAGACCTGCTGGCCCAGAGCCCACTCTCAGTTTTCTACTTGGAAAGGGAAAACTTGCACCTAATGGTGGCAGCACCATTCCTCGGATGGAACTGTGTGCTGCAGTTCTTGGAGTCGAAGTTGCAGACATAATCAAAGAACAACTAGGTATTCCATCAGAATGTTTTCGATTCTACACAGACAGCCAGATTGTCTTGGGTTATTTGACAAACACTACACGCAGATTTTATGTTTATGTGTCAAACAGAGTGAAACGCATTCATTCAGCTTCATCCCCAAGACAATGGACACATGTTGCCACAGAGCAGAATCCAGCTGATCTAGCAACAAGATCAGTAAGTGCTACTCAACTTTCAAACAGTATGTGGTTGACTGGACCTCCATGTGAGATATTGACTAAAACATTGCCAGAACCACTCTCATGTTTTCCGTTAGTGGAACCACAAAATGATTGTGAGATTAGACCTGAAGTTACATGCATCAAAGTTCAGATGGATGATGTGAAACCTGTTAATCACAAGATCGGGTCAGAGAGATTCTTAAGGTTCTCAACATGGGAATCTCTTGTTCGAGGAATCAAGATCCTGAAGCAGTTCATATATACATTTTTGAAACAAAGTGACATTGACTCTAGTGAAGCATATTAACAAGCAGAACTTTTTGTGATACAGACATGCCAAGGAGAAGCATATGGTGACACCATAAGATGCAAAAAAAAATGGACGCCCCCTGCCAAATTGACATTCACTAATTGCCTTATCACCATTCATCGACCAACATGGTGTGCTCCGTGTGGGAGGTAGACTCGACAAAGGGCAGAAGTTCAGGCAAGGAGACGGCGATCATCACCCTGTGATTATGCCCAAGAACCATTATGTCACCAGACTACTTGTGCGCAAATTCCATCACCAAGTGTTACATCAGGGACGACTGCTGACAGAAGGTGCACTGCGTTCCGGTGGATTCTGGGTAGTTGGTGCCAAAAATCTCATAAGATCTGAGATCAAGTCCTGTGTCACATGTCGCAAGTTAAGAGGAAGTTTTGGATGGCAGAAAATGGCTGATCTACCTGAGGATAGAATGCAGCCAGCTCCACCTTTCTCTTATGTAGGTGTGGACACCTTCGGACCTTGGCTTACCACGCAACGACGGACCAGAGGGGGAACTGTGAATCAGAAGAGATGGGCTCTGATGTTTACATGTCTTGTATCACGAGCAGTTCATTTGGAAGCATTTGAAGAGTTGTCCACCACTTCATTTATCAATGCGTTACGCAGGTTTATTGTGTTGAGAGGTCCTGTTATACAGTTTAGGTCAGATCGCGGTACAAATTTCACTGGAGCCGTGCATGAACTGAACATTCCTTCTGATCTGGTGGAAGACCCGATATCTAAAAGGTATCTTGAAGAAAACAAGGTTACATGGATATTCAATCCTCCCCATGCCTCTCACTTTGGTGGGGCATGGGAACGGATGATAGGTGCTTCAAGGAAGATCTTGGACAGCTTACTGTTGAATCATAAGGGACCTTAAACACATGAAGTTTTGACTACCTTTTTGATGGAAGTTAGTGCTATCCTGAATGCTAGACCACTTGTCGCAGTATCAACTGACCCAGATGCACCACAGGTACTTTCACCTGATATGTTAATTCATCAAAAAACCGTACATACGTCACAGTTGGACATTCCGGTGTTTGGGACTAAGGACGCCCTCAGGAGTTCCTGGAAGCAGGTGCAATATTTGGCGGATCAGTTTTGGCAAAGATGGCGCATAGAGTACATGCAAAGCTTACAGATTCGTCAGAAATGGTTGTCAGAAGGTAGACAGTTCCAGAAAAAATAATGTAGTTCTTATGCGTGACGATTCGTTACCCATTGAAGTCTCATTGAAGTTGGCTGAGAATTTAAATGTCTCACCTTTCTTTGTTTGGTTAAGTCATTGTGGATTATTGCTTGATCTTTAATCTTGTGTCAAGTTGTATTCATATGTCGATACTTGTACATGCATATCAATTCTATGTTGCATCATTTGTATACACTTTGGTGTTGTTAGGTATAGCATACCTTATTTGAAATGTAACACTATTTTTTATTTTAAATTTGACTTCTTCGAAGCCAGAGGGGGAGTGTAGTGGCGCCGGAATTTATTCCGGATTTGGTTCGGTTATTAGATTGTTTACAGTTTGATCCGGCATAGGCCATGCTTGTTTTTATAGCAAAAGTTGATTTGTGTTTTGGTGTTTGTGCCCCGAAAGAGTAAGTACAGTGTATATTTGTTGTCATATAGCGTGTAATTAGTTATAACACATATGCATTTATATTATTAGTTAAGCTCATGACTGTTTTCATGATTTGAAATGTGCGTTATTATTTTTGTTCGAGTATGGTGTGCCATGAATGTCATTATTTTGTTGTTTGATATTCAGCGTTAGCGTGTTGATTAAATACTGTCTTGTGATATTGTAATATGTAATTAATATTGTTCTTACATGTATGTTTCAGTTTCCACCCTCGGTGAGAGAGGTTTGTGAGCACTGAGCTGACCAATAAACATTTTCTCAAATTTTGTTGTGTCATACGCTTACAATGAGAATAGTTTAGATTGTGTCCTTACTAATGATTTGTCGTAGACGGGGAACATGCCTCACACGGTTTAACAATAAATACCTGGAGTATATTCAATGTAATTCCAACAGTTTTCATTGAAGATGACACCTAAGTAGCATTCACTGGTAATGTTGGGTGCCTCCGTTTTCACCCACCAACTGGAAAAGATCCCCGAGAGCTGTAAAGCACAAGTGGGGATGAACAGAAAGACAATAATACACACGACTAGTCCTCTGTCGCTCATCGTTGAGTCGTTTCAGAAATAAGAACGAAATGTCTGTTTATATCAAGGGTTTTATCACAAATTAAAGACCCAGGGAAATATAACTCACCTGGGCCAATGTTATCTCTCAAATAGATACGTAAACACAAAAACACTATTTGGGTCTTGGCGCTAACAAAAAGTACACTTACGAGTTTAACAGGTAATAATTCCAATGTTATTTATTACAATTGTTTTGATTGGACAAAAAGAAAGCTAAACGAAAATTTACGCATCAATAAATCCAAAAACACTATGTATACATACGCGCCTAAAAAATGACATAGTGTGGGGAAACTTCAAATTCTTGAGATTGATAATACAGGGAACCAATTGGAATTATAAAAATCAAACATTCTTTTTGAATAATTTATCGATGTGTAAGCATAACGATAACGAACAGTGATCAATCTCATAACCCCTATAAGCAATAAAAAATAGAGAGTTGGGCAAACATGGACCCCTGGATATGCCAGAGGTGGGATCGGGTGCCTAGGAGGGTTAAACATCTCCTGTCGACCGGTCACACCCGCCGCGAACCCTATATCTTGATTAGGTAACGAAGTAATCCGTAGTGAAAATCAATGCACCAAGAACGGCCTAACAATCGGCATGAAACACATCAGGCAGCATTTGACCCAAAGATAGGTTGTATTTGCAAACTAGATCGCCATAACGACCACATAATTTGCGAAATGCTGACTTTAAATGAGACTGGAAAGAACTACTTAACAATTAGTATGAAACACGTCATACAATATTGGACCTAATGACAGATTGTAGCTGCAAATTATAACCACTATAGAAGGTAAGAAATACTGACATTCAATGAGACTGTTGAAACCCCTGTAACATCAACTAATTTTTCTGTAGATGCTCAATTAAAAACAATATGATACGCAGAACATGCTCTTGCGTACCAAATCAGTTGAGAGACATAAACACCATATACAGGTGATAATGGAATCATATTACTATATAGATATGGAAAGTTGACGATGGTGAAACTCACGTCATGCCAGTTATTTTTTTTTAAATATATATATATATATATATATAACTGAGTTGTTAGTTTTACGTTAGCATCTATGTTCATTAAATCATCGAAATATGAAGCAGATATGAAAGAATTCGTAGTGTTTTGTTTTATTATTTCAAGTTACTGGAATATATAGAATCGACGTATGAATGCGAGTATTGTTAATAGATAAATCGTCGATGTACACGTTGTATCTAAATGTCGAGTTGACGGCCACAGCAAAACGTTTTTTCTTCATGTAGAAACTTTTAACAAAATTCTGCCTATTAAAACGAGAAAAATATGTCAGCTGACAAAGGAGCACAATTCGTACCCATGAGAATTTCAGTAGACTGTTGAAAGATCTGATTAAAAACCATTACATTGATATTATCAATGAGAAATTCCAGTATCAATTCAATATTATTTTGCGAGTGATTGTGCAAATAATCAGAGTGGTGTTCAACAAATGAAAGTTGAAGACAACGAACAGTGATAAATCTCACAACTCCTATAAGCAATACAAAATAGATAGCTGGGCAAACACGGATCCCTGGACACAACAGAGGTGAGATCAGGTGCCTAGGAGGAGTAAGTATCCCCTGTCGAACGGTCACACCCGCCGTGAGTGGTGTTTAACAAAGTAATTTTTTGGGATGACTGATCACAATATATGAAAATTTCCGAGTTACATTTGTACTGAAGAAGGAGCTGTTTATGATGTCGAAAAGCCTAGTCTTTATATTATTGTGAGGAATTGTGGTATAAAGTTTTCAGAAGTCATGTGTCTTGGTGCTGTTGATTTAGGAAAAGTTTGGGGGTTTTTTTCCATTTAAAATTTACTAAGACTTCTATTCAATTTTGGAGAATTCACATTTGATTTTCACTTCTACTCGCAAATGCTGTGACACAATACGCCTGAAGTTAATATTTTGTGAGTAGTAAAGATAGGGGACTGGTATAACATTTTCTGGATCCTGCAATGTATCTCTGCAAGGGGTTTACCGTGTTTTTGGAATCCAGTATAGGTATGGTAACTCGCATTCATTCGTCTCATTGACTGGGATATCAAATGATCAAACCCCAATGTTGCCCCAATGGATCACCGTACAACGTGAAAAAACCCGCAAACCTTCAGTATTTTTGCACATTGATTACACAGAATCCACGCACCTTAATGGTTTCGTTTCACCTAATTAAATCCCATGTTCTTAATAAACATAAACTCCTATCGTTGCGCTGCCTGTAGGGTCCCAGGATTCAGAATATAATCGGTGAAATCAGCGGATGGACTGACCTCATCTACACAACAGTAATTGTACATATACACCATAAAAAGTCAGTTTCTTTTGATAACATGAAAACTGTTTATTCTATCTTTAAACCGCGGGGGAAAAAGTCGCCGTTTTCCAAGATTATATTGATCCTTAATTAACATAACCTGACGTCATTGTCTTAACAAGGTTGTCAACGAGTGTGCGGTTACTCGAGTAATCATTCAATGTCTAAATATAGAATACAAATACCAATATTCCAATACTATGAGAAAGTTAAATCATACATTTTTGAATGCTATTTCAACTGCTATTATTACTCCGGTGCTTTTAATTTTCATGGATCACATTACCATTGGTCAACTTATACGTTACTTTCATTTCAAACCTTGTCCAGTTTTGACAAGAATCAACGTACATGTATGAAGACCCCCATTCACTGACGGGACAACGCAAGGATTGCTGCACAGTCAAGATTATATCAAACGTGGAAAATTGTTGCTGAAAAATATGTTCATTTACATATACATGTAATTCAACTTTTAAACATGTACTTGCGTACTTCCTCTAATAATCCAATTTTTTTTTCCAAAGTAACATTGGAAATGTATCTACAATGGCGATATATAATAAATAATGCAACATAGACTATTTAAATTCACCCAGATGAAAAGGATAGGTCGAAATTTGAAGTTCATTCTTGACTAATTTAACTCTCAATTCTTTTCGATTGGCCTTGTTTGAATCATGTATGTTATGCGCGTGAGTTCATCGACTGTAGATATAGGAATAAGGAATTATCAGAGCATATTCAACGACTACAGGAGTAAAAACTAAATGCATCATATGTATAAAAAAAAAGGATAGAAAGGGTAGTTAGATATCCTTGGATCCAGAAATTAAAAAATACCACGTGGTATGCTTATAAGATAACCACAATACTTGGCTCGGAAACAAGAGGGCGACGGGTCTTATCGGCCACTTCAGTTTTAGTTGAAAAGTATCACTAGTCCCAAGGGCTATGAAATGTGGGGGGGGGGATCCTTGTTCTAAATATCTAAGCTAAATTCTAATATTCAACAACAGTATGAAAGATGAAGATACCGAACAATGATCAATCTCATAACTCCTATAAGCAATACAAAGTAGAGAGTTGGGCAAACACGGACCCCTGGATATACCAGAGGTGGGAGGAGTAAACATCCACTGTCGATTGGTCACACCCGCCGTGAGTCCTATATTTTGATCATGTAATAGAAGTTATACGTAGTCAAAATCAGTGTGCCAAGAACAGCCTAACAATCAGTATGAAACACGTCATACAGCATTTGACCCAATGATAGGTTGTATTGGCAAAATAGATCGTCATAATGACCATAGGATTTGCGAACTGCTGACTTTAAACGAGACTATTGGAACCCCTACATCATCAACTTGTTTGTCAGTATCCTGCTTCGATTTAAAAACTGACCATAAGCAGAACAAGCTCCTGCGTATCGAATCAGTTGAGAGATATAAACACCATATGCAGGTGATAATGGAATATTGCTACATAAAAATGGAAAGTTGACGATGGAGAAGCTGAAATTATCCCATTTGTCATAAAGTTGAGTTGTAAGTTTGCCGTTAATATCTACTTTCATTAAAATATCTAAATATGAAGTAGAAGTTGACGACTCTGTGGTGTCTTTATTTCGAGTTAACTGGGATATATCGAATCTATACTAGATATGAATGAAAATTATTATTGTTAATAGATAATACATCGTCGATATATCTAAATGTCGAGTTGAAGGCCATAGCATGAGATTTTTTCTTCTCTCGTAGATTTTTTTGAATAAATTCTGCTTCATTGGAATATAAAAACAGGTCAGCTAACAAAGGAGCACCATTCGTGCCCATGGGAATTCCAATAGACTGTTGGAAGACCTGATCACCAAAGACCACGAAGATATTGTCAATGAGGAACTCCATCATATTTTTTATTTCAACTTGAGAGTACTTTTGCATGGAATCAGAGTGGCGTTTAACAAAGTAATTTTTGGATGACTGATCACTAGATTGGAATATTTGCGTTTTCCATTTGTATTGAAGAAGCAACTGTCTAAAATGTCAAAAAGTCTAGTCTTTAATTTATCGTGAGGAATGGTCGTGTAAAGTGTTAAAAATCATACGTTTTGATGTTGATTTGAGAAAAGTTTTGCGATTTCAAGTTTACTAAAAGTTCTTTAGAATTTGGTTTTGATTTACAAGATGTGTTTTTAAAACTTAAATGCCCCAGAAAGTGTTTTCTTACACATGTGCGGTTGTAGAGAATATGTTTGAAATTGGTCAATTTATGGCAGGTTTTGCTCCGCCATAAGGCACCAGGGGTACATGAAGCTTGGGATTTACCATTATGTCTCCCTTGTCCCAAGGATACTTCATACAAAATTTGAAAAGAATTTTAACGGTACGTATCAAGATGAAGTTTAAAAAGTTCAATTGTTATAACGCACGACAGGCGGCGATCGACGCTGACCAATTGCAATAGGTCAATCATTTTTATTCATCGTACATCAATATTTCCCAAATTCTATGGTCATATATAAATTGAAATTAAAACCTGTCAATAGATCGGAATGCTTTGCCATTTTCTCCAAACCTATTGGCGAAATCGATCCTAAAAACAATGTTCTACATCACTGTTATGCAGATGACACACAATCCTATCTAGTCTTCAAACCTAAAGATGACTGGCAAAATACCGTTAGCCGCCTTGAGGCTTGTATGGACGAGATAAAGATGTGGATGTACGCTAACATGCTAAAATTAAATCAGGACAAAACAGAGTTCATTGTTTTTTCACCGAAAACCATAGTAACTGACTCACCATCGTACCATTTGCCGACACTAATATCAGTGAAGCACCGTTTGTGAAGAATCTAGGTGTATGGTTTGATATTTAAAACACTTTGCATGCAAAAGCAGATTTCATCTATGTCTCGTGCTTGCTATAATCAACTACGTAATAGCGGACGAATACGGTCGCTCATCGCAGAAGATGCATGCAAGACCTTAGTATGTGCCCTCGTGACATCTCGGCATGAATAGGCCAATGCTCTTCTTTCCGGTATTAACACAACCGACCTGGCAAAACTGCAGTGGATACAGAATATGGCAGCACGAATCATCACTCGTACCAAGAGAAGTGATCACATAACTCCAGTACTGATTTCTTTACATTGGTTTCCTATTTACAAGCGCATCCAATACAAAATTCTCCTCTACTCATATAAGGGGATTCATAAAATGGCACCAGAATACTTTGGAAGAGGTTATCACTGTTTACCAACCAAATCGTTCCCTAAGATCTGAAAATTCACTGACATTAGTTAGACCTAGATGTCGAACCTCCATATATGGAAGCATATTCTTGGATGTGGCAGCAGCTACACTCTGGAACTCTCTACCTGATACCCTCCGCCGTTGTCAGAATTTGAACATTTTTAAAAAACATTTAAAATACACATCTTTTTAGAGTATTATTGGTGGTTAAATCTTTATGGTTTCTTTACCATTAATTTTAACACGACTTCTTCAAGTGTATATTTGTATATTTATTTCAACTATTGCATTTTATATCATTTGATTGTACGGCGTTGAACTTTCTCAATGCACAGCATATTTTAAATTTTAGTAATTTTACTTCACATTATTGATGTTTTGCTAGCATTGTTTTGATATTATCTGTCTTAATGCTATTGTAATTTCCTTTTACTACCAGGTATTTTTATAACTTGCTGTATCATTTTTATTATGTGCAGCGCTTTAAAGTGGTTATTTATAGTCATATAAGGCGCTTTATCAATAAATATTATTTATATATTGTCTGATGTGTTTCTAAAAATCATTAGGTTGGACTAGGGTTATTATACCCCCCGCAACAAGCTGTAGGGGGTATACTGGAATCGGGTTGTCCGTCTGTCTGTCTGTCCGTCCGTCCGTCCGTCCGTCTGTAGACACAATGGTTTCCGGGCTCTAAAGCATTATCCTTTCCACCTACAGTCACCATATCATATATATGGACTACCCATGGGATGAAGATGTTCCCTATCGATTTTGGGGTCAAAAGGTCAAAGGTCACGCGCACTGGACATCGAAGTAGCAATATGGTTTCCGGGCTCTAAAGCCTTATCCTTTCCACCTACAGTCACCATATCATACATATGGACTACCCATGGGATGAAGATGTTCCCTATCGATTTTGGGGTCAAAAGGTCAAAGGTCACGCGCACTGGACATCGAAGTAGCAATATGGTTCGGTTTGTCATGCCATTTGTTTTTTACACTCAGAAAAGAGGTAGTTTATACCTATTACCAACACCCTTTGGGAGATTGGGGTAAGCGGGGGGTATTCTTAGTGAGCATTGCTCACAGTACCTCTTGTTTCATTTAACTAATGAAAATACAAGACTCGTGGCGATTGTCACCTGTCATTACAGGGAATGCTTACTCCTCTTAGGAATGATCACACCTCTGGCGTTCCCAGAACATGTTCTCCTGTATCCAATAAGTTGAAAGATTGATGCCCGGGGGTCTGTGTGTTTTCTACTCTAAATGTTGAATTCTTTATGGGACGTATCAAATTGATCACAAATTTGACTACTTACAGTTACACGTTATTTGACTATTTACAGTTACATGTTGTTATTTGGCTATTTATATTTACATGATATTTGGCTATTTACAGTTACACGTTATTTGACTACTTACAGTTACACGTTATTGACTACTTACAGTTACACGTTATTGACTATTTACAGTTACACGTTATTGATTATTTACAGTTACACGTTATTTGACTATTTACAGTTACACATTATTGACTATTTACAGTTACACGTTATTTGACTATTTACAGTTACATGTTATTGACTATTTACAGTTACACGTTATTTGACTATTTACAGTTACACGTTATTGACTATTTACAGTTCCACGTTATTTGACTATTTACAGTTACACGTTATTGACTATCTACAGTTACACGTTATTTGACTATTTACAGTTACACGTTATTGACTATTTTCAGTTACATGTTATTTGACTATTCACAGTTACATGTTATTTGACTATTAACAGTTACATGTTATTGACTATTTACAGTTACACGTTATTGACTATTTACAGTTACACGTTATTTGACTATTTACAGTTACACGTTATTTGACTATTTACAGTTACACGTTATTGACTATTTACAATTACACGTTATTTGACTATTTACAGTTACACGTTATTGACTATCTACAGTTACACGTTATTTGACTATTTACAGTTACACGTTATTGACTATTTACAGTTACATGTTATTTGACTATTTACAGTTACATGTTATTTGACTATTAACAGTTACATGTTATTGACTATTTACAGTTACACGTTATTGACTATTTACAGTTACACGTTATTTGACTATTTACAGTTACACGTTATTGACTATTTACAGTTACACGTTATTGACTATTTACAGTTACACGTTATTTGACTATTTACAGTTACATGTTATTTGACTATTTACAGTTACACGTTATTCGACTATTTACAGTTACATGTTATTTGACTATTTACAGTTACACGTTATTTGGCTATTTACAGTTACACATTATTTGACTATTTACAGTTACATGTTATTGACTATTTACAGTTACACGTTATTCGACTATTTACAGTTACACGTTATTTGACTATTTACAGTTACACGTTATTGACTATTTACAGTTACACGTTATTTAGACAAATTGTATTGTTTAAGTTTCTCATGGTGATACAATGCATTCAAATTTTAGTATGAATTTCTGGGTTAGAAGATATTTGTAATCATTTCAATCTGAGACAGTTTACTGCTCTAGGTAGTAAGTACACATTATTTCCAATATCATGGAAAATGTAGATATAATGAGCAGTAGTCAATCTCATAATCCTCGAAGGATACAAAATCGAGAGCAGGTCAAACACAGTCCTTGAAAACAACAAAAGTGGGATCCGATGCCTTGGAGAAGTGAGCATGCCCTGTTGGTTGTTCACATCCTGAACTCTTTATCTTGATCAATATAAAAACAACAACTTAACAATACTTCTTATTACCAGCTCGTCAGTTATTGCGCTTTGATGTCTCTTGGTACGTCATTGGTAAGAAAATGAACAAGTCTCGCGAGTAAGTGCGAGTATACCGGGACATAAACAAAACGTATATAGCGTTACCCCCTTTTTAAACATTAAATTACATGGTGTGGGTATTAATAACTAAAATAGCCATTGGTCAAACTGCATTTTGTTTTTAATTTTCTAACAGTTTATTGAAACTAACATGTTTTTTTTTTTAACTTCATCACACCTATTTCAAAAATTTCGAAAAATCGATATTTCCTATCTATTTCTAATATTCAAAATAGCTTAGATGGAGTTCGGAAATGTATTAGTTGTGTTAATTAGTGTTATAAACATCTCAAATTTACTTTTGAAAAATGCAGTTTGGCCGATGGATAACTTATTTTAAAATATTAGAAATGGGGGTGGGGGGAGGGGGTACATGCACGATTACAAAGTCCATGTTATATAAACCTGTTCCTAACTTTTTTCCTCTCCGTAATTACAACAGTCTACAATGATCAAAACCAAAATCCTGCTTTATTTTCGGCATAATGTTCTACAGTCAGGCAAGATTCTCAATGGTTTTACGCATTTGATTATATAAACTCAATTTCAAACTTTTTCTTGATATGACCACTATCGGATGAATTATCAGGCAACAATATTGACTCAATGTAATCATACTATATGTTAGAGGCATGGGGAGAGAAACTTCTGGTACAGATAGTGCTTTCAAAGAAAATGTATACTTATACAGTCTACTGTACAATACAAAGGAGAATCCATAGTAGTCAAAATCTTACTTTCAAATTCTAATTCTAAACAGGAATTGTGAGGAATGATCATGAAAAACAAGGGTTTGGGGCACAGGAATTGTGAGGAATGATCATGAAAAACAAGGGTTTGGGGCATTAATTCTAAATGAAAGGTTTATACAGTGTCATAAAATCAATTCCTCTCCGTAATTACAACAATCTACGATGATCAAAACCAAAATCCTGCTTTATTTTCGGCATAATGTTCTACAGTCAGGCAAGATTCTCAATGGTTTTACGCATTTCTGATTCAGAAAAATTGTTTCAACAATAATTGATTATATTCAAAGACACTTTCTATTGCATCAAACGAAACAGATGATCCTATATACCATGTATTATACATCCCTTGCATATCTAGAACATCCCACAATGCACCCCCAGTGATAGCTTCCGGAGGGAAATTTGGAAAGTAGTACCCCCACTTCACCTGCTCGACAATTTGGGGGTTGACTTTGTTGAAATCTCGTAGATGTTGAAATAGTTTTCTTTGAATATCAGCATTTACATCTTTCCTCCAAGGATTTGATTTTCCAAACTGATTATATACACTTGTTTCGTACGTGCTGCCATCTTTATCAGTGTTTTCTCGTCGTCCTAACTGATAGTCAAGACCAGTCACATTATTTTCAGCCTGATGTGGGTTAATTTTTCGATACATGGAATATTCCACTCGTTGTAAGTCATATGGAAAAATTTCGATCGGGGAAAAGGCCCTTCTGCCAGGACTGATGGAATTAACGATAGTCTTCAAGAAAAATAAATGTCTCAAGTGTCCAAATATTCCTAATTCATGTTGATTAAAGTCCACGATGTCAAATAATGAATTCATTGATGGAGAAAGAATGAGAAAATCGAATTTGTCCATATGTAAGGCCGGTGAATATTTGTCTTGGAAAAAGAGTCGAATACCTTTATTCCTGTGAATTTGTTTTATATTCACATTTAATCGAATTTCGACGTTTGTTTGTCTTGCTATTTCACGACAGAGATTTTGCCATCCTCCACTTAGACGGAACGCCCCTCTCTCCGGTGTAAAAAAGGATCTCAATACTGTCGGAGTTAGAAATGTTAATCCATATAGCGCTGATGTCTCATTCAAGTAACCATATCCGTTAAGAGTGAAAACGATAAAGAACAGTGGCTGTAGTTCTGTAAGATTATATCTCACTAGAAATTCGTCAACTGTACCTCGCACCTAGGGGAGAGAATAAATCATTCAATCAAAGTACTGTGAGCATTGAACGAACCATAAGTGCTAACTGCAGAAAAAAGTTGAGAGAACGCACAGTGATCAATCTCCTAAATCCTTTAAACAACATAAAATTAAGAGTAAAATACAGGTGATTACTTCTTTTTGGAGAAGAAAGATCTATTTAAATTCTTTCAGTATCAATGCGGCATTGTTTTTAAGATATAGAATGAAAAGGGAAAGATAACAAACAGCGGTCAGTCTCATAACTCCTATCAAGGTGGCGATAACGAACAGTGATAAATCTCATAACTCCTATAAAGGTTGAAGATAACAAACAGTGATTGATCTTATAACTCCTATAAAGGTGACGATAACAGTCATCAATATCATAACTCCTTTAAAAGGTGAAGATAACGAACAGTGATCAATATAATTAACTCCTATAAAAGTGAAGATAATGAACAGTGATGAATATCATAACTCTTATAAAAGGTGAAGATAACAAACTATGGTCAATCTCATAACTGCTATAAAGGAGAAGATAAGGATTAGTGATAAATCTTATAACTCCTATAAAGGTTGAAGGTAACAAATAGTGATTGATCTTATAACTCCTATAAAGGTGACGATAACAGTCATCAATATCATAACTCCTTTAAACGGTGAAGATAACGAACAATGATCAATATAATTAACTTCTATAAAAGTGAAGATAACGAACAATGGTCAATCTCATAACTGCTATAAAGGAGAAGATAACGATTAGTGATTAATATCATAACTTCTATAAAGGTGACGATAACGAAAGTGATGGATATCATAACTCCTATAAAGGTGGAGATAACGAACAGTGATCAATATCATTACTCCTATAAAGAATATAAAATTAAGGATATGGCTATTTCTTTTTGAAAATGAAGATGGTTTTCAACACATGTAGTATCAACCTGTATAATATAAAACATTTCATGTGTTATGTGCTTACTCTGTTAGTATTCTAAATTTAATCTTTTTGTTAAGGATATATCAATGTCAAATACTGTAAAGAGAACACCAGGGAATACCAGGGAATCTTTCTGCAAGCTATTCGGAATATCTGGAAATATTTATTTACCCTATACAAGATATCTGGAGATGGTCGAGGCATTAGTTCCCCATCATATGTACCGAAAAAACATCTATGTAAGGCAATGTACCGCTCAGATACCTCTGCTAACCTCGGTATAGATACTGGCAAGGCTTCAATGCTGGACTTGAATTCTAAAAATCATAAACATGCATGTTACATTATGATATATATATGAAGATAAAAGACCAAATCCAGGTCATGTCAACTCTTCCGGTCAACGTTTTCGTCCACAGAACAAGAATGATACAGAGAACCCCGGTCTTTTAATTGGCGACAGAACTTCATCTCTATTATGAATTCTGTCGAAGATTATGTCAGACGATGGGCTAAATATAAAAAAGAAAAACTTGATGCATTGTCAGAATGGGTTAAAAGCATAAGAGGAATATCAAAATCCCGCATTAGACATATTAAAACAAAAGTACGTACCATCTATCCTTCTGTGTTTAGTAAACCAGAAGTGATAAAAGAATTAGATAGGTTTCATAAGGAATATGTTTTGGTTCCAGCTGACAAAGCTAGTAACAACATTGTCTTTGTTTGTAAGTCCCATTATTACAACTGTATTTTAAACGAATTTGGCATTAATTCCATTTTTGGTAATCGTACTTATACTCCAAAAGATGAAATTCTTCAAAATCATGCTTCGGTTTTACACACATTTAATATCCCAGTCAATGGGTCGAATGAATATCAGTTACCTTACCTATACTGGATTCCTAAACTACATAAAACCCTTACAAACAATGATACATTGCTGGACCCAGTACTGGTAAGTGCTCTACCAAGCCCCTATCTTTGCTCCTAACGAAAATATTAACAGCTGTGAAGGAGAAACTTCAAACTTACTGTGCGACTACATATGCCCGAAGTGGTGGTAATCAAATGTGGATTCTAAAAAATTCTAAAGACCTTTTAGTAAACTTGAAATTGCAAAACTTTTCCCAAATCAATAACATCAAAACCTATGACTTTTCAATACTACACACGATCATTCCTCACAATAAATTAAAATAAATTAAAGAATAGACTTTTTGACATCATAGGCAGTTGCTTCTTCAACAAAAATTGAAAACGGAAATATTCATATCTAGTGACCAGTCATCTAAAAACTCACTTTGTTAAACACCACTCTGATTCCACGCACAAGTATTCTGAAGTTGAAATAAAAAATATGCTACAGTTCCTCATTGACAATATTTTCGTGGTCTTTGGTGATCAGGTCTTCCAACAGTATGTTGGAATTTCCATGAGCACGAATTGTGCCCCTTTGTTAGCTGACCTGTTTCTATATTCAAATGAAGCAGAATTTATTAATATACTTCTACGTGAGAAGAAAACATCTCTTGCTGTGGCCTTCAATTCGACATCTAGATATATTGACGACGTTTTGTCTATTAACAATAATAAATTTTATTCATATGTCGATTCGATATATCCCTGTGAGCTCGATATAAAAGACACCACAGAGTCGTCCAATTCTGCTTCATACTTAGATATTTCACTGAAAGTAGACATTAACGGCAAACTGACAACTCAACTATATGACAAACGGGATGATTTCAGCTTCTCCATCGTCAACTTCCCATATTTATGTAGCAATATTCCACTATCACCTGCATATTGTGTTTATATCTCTCAACTGATTCGATACGCAAGAGCTTGTTTTGCGTATAGTCAGTTTTTAAATCGATGCAAGCTACTGACAAACAATGTTGATGGTACAGGGGTTTCAACAGTCTCCATTGAAGTCAGCATTTCCCAAATTCTATGGTCGTTATAACGATCTAGTTCGTCAATACAATTTATCATTGGGTCAAATGCTGTCTGACATGTTTCATACCGATTGTCAGGCCGTTCTTGGCACACTGATTTTGTCTTTCTTGTAAGTCCGTTTACCTGATCAGGATATAGGGCTCACGGCGAGTGTGACCGGTCGACAGGGGATGCTTACTCGTCCTAGACACCTGATCCCACCTCTGGTGTGTCCAGGGTCCGTGTTTGCCCAACTATTTATTTTGTATTGCCTATAGAAGTTATGAGATTGATCACTGTTCGTTATCTTCACCTTTCATACAGTTTATCAGAATGAAATGACAGAAGATGTGTTTTGCTTTTAGAAAGAAAAACTATCACTTTGCTAATGAAGAATAACCCTGTTAATTTTCCAGTTTAAGTAAATGGCCACTAATGAAATGCATAATTATCATACTTATATAAACTATAGACAAATAGAATAAGGCCACCTTCAATTTGCAAAGTTTATGACTTTTATGGTAAAATGCGGTTCAGTGTTTTTAACAAGAATAACAATCTTCGATCGAAAAAAGTAAATGCAGTACATCAAATATCAATACACGCTCCATCATGATACAAATATCGTTATTGCATCGGAGGTTGAGCTTCATGTAAAATTTTGAAAAGTGTGTTTGGGTTAATATTTTAATTGAAAATTTGACGAAATGGCTAAAACGAGTTACTTTGTGACAACGCCATGATGTTAAAAAGACTATAAAACCAAAAATAAATCATAGTCATAGATCTTTTTACCAAAACAAGATCTCTGGGAACTTTGCCCTTTGTGTAGATATGATATTGTTTTAAACAACGGTTTAGTTATCTTGAAAATCAGGAATAATCTACTAGTAAGCTTTTATTTGTTAAGTTTAAAAGGGAAAAGTTTACCTTGTCTGTTAAGCCACGTCGAACTGGGGATTTCTGGTCTGACATCGAATCCTACGTTGAATTTTTCCAGCAAACTCAAAGTTATATCGTAGCTGACTGTCAGACCCACAGTTCCAAGGTCATGCCACACATTTCTGTAAAGTCTCGAAGTTGTTTTCCCTCCTACCTCATTTCGACTTTCAAATATAACAATGTTTCTAAATCCACGCCTCTGTTAGAAGAAGAGACACCTATGTAGTACATTTAAAAATCATACCCTCCATGCGAGACAACGTGTGTAACTTTATATGCCTATTCCAGCTATTCAAACATATTAATGCATCAGTTTTGCTGCTGAGGGCTCGTTTTCAATACATATGATATATTTGTGAAATGCAAAATTTAGAAAAATCAAAATGTTAGAAAATCTACCACGTTATTGCTACCCAAAATGATACACCTCAGTTTCAACTATATTTCAATGACTGTGTACAAATATGCTTTTAAAATGTAAGGAAATACCACGTCTTCATACCTTGAGCTCGTATGCCATGTGTAGTCCTGCCGGACCAGCTCCAACAATAGCGATGCGATCATTTACAGAACGTGGACCTTTTATTCTAGGATATCCTTGCATGAATTCCTGCAAGAGATAAAATATAGTCATTAAAAATCCTTATGTATATACACATGTACTATTTTCATGAAAATGTTGAGATGTTAAAAACAAAATCATTTGAAAGAAAATTATAAATTTCCGTCCCCCTGTTTAAGACTGAATGTTGAAATTTTTTGAACAAGAAAATAAAAACCCATTGATTTGTTTTATATGCATCTCACATTGTCTGACCTTATTTTGAATTGCGTCTATCATATCAATTTGTTCATCACCGGTTAAACAGCACTGACAGCCACTCATAAAACCATGGTCAAAGTAATAAAGATATAGACCCTGCAATGACCCATGCGTCTGTTACATGAACACATAAAACTATCACAACTTGCACCTTGTCCGAACATAAAAGTGATAATCCGCAATGATGCGGGTTTTATTTCTTTCATTTTCTTATCGTTTCATTATATTATGCATGATTATATTTGAAACAGTCTTTACCACATCATGAAATTTTGAAACAACAAATTAGCTAATCAAACACCTAACGACGTGTTTGCACAACTCTTAATTTTGCATTCCTTATGGGAATGATCGCTGTTCGTCGTCATCACCTTCTCATTTGTATTGCTTGATTCTGAATCTAATCTAATCAGATTCTAAAGATTTCCTTTCAAAGCAATGTTTCTTCACTGATTTGCCCAAAATTTGATTTATTTTCATTGATTTTTTTTTTATATTAAATCAATAAGAAAAGGATAAAGTTTCTAACTCTGTCTTGTCTTCTTTTCTTGTGTAATCTGAATTTCACGTTTGGTTAAAAATATCATTTCTAATCTATGGTATTTATTTTATTATAAAAACACTTCTCCGTCTATTTCATATTTCTTCCTACCGTTGAAAACATTGAAATTAATTAGTGTGAAGCACCAATTCTAGAAAGAAATATACATATCATATTGCAGCAATAGGAAGACTTACCTTATTCACACAAGTTAAGGGCTCGCTATCCCTCATATATGCGTTTCTAACATATCCAGAACAACAGTCGATTATTAACATGTATAGGAAAATGAAATTAAAGGCAGGAAGCATGGTTGTCCAAAGGTATGAGTATCGTGTTAGTTGGTGTGGTCAGAACGCATGTACTAAATAGTTGAGAGTTTTGTTGTTCATACCGGTATTTCACATATATAACACGTGTAGCTGTGATGACGGATTAATTGACTTTTTGTCCCAGTTCTATATTCATTGTAACTATTTCTCAGAGACCACTAGTATGTTACTGTCAATCTATCTATCTTGATTGTGCCTTCTGGGGGTAATTAAATCTCTAACCATTGTTATGCAAGGTTATAGACGGAACACGGAAACTTTCATATATTGTGCTTAGTCGTCCAAAAATTACTTCGTTAAACAACACTCTGATTCTATGCACAAGTACTCTGAAATAAAAAAAAAAATTTAAAAAAAAAGATGCCAGAGTTCGTCATTGACAATATTTACCTAGTTTTTGGTGATCAGGTCTTCCAACAGTCTGTTAGAATGCCCATTTATTAGCTGACTTGTTTTTGTATTCTTATGAGGTAGAATTTATTCAAAACATATATGAGAAGAAAAAATATTTTGCTGTGACCTTCAGTTCGACATTTAGATATATCGACGACGTTTTATCCATGCATTAACATTTTCATTCATATGTCGATTTGATATATCCCAATGAACTCCGAATAAAAGACACCAGAGTCTTCCATTTCTGTATCATATTTGGATAATTGTACTGAACATATATGTAAACGGCAAACTACATGTAGCAACTCAAATTTACGACAACCAGCATTACTTCCGCTTCTCCATTGTCATCTTATCTCTGTGTAGCAATATTCCTTGGCCTTTGTTAGAAAAAGGAGATGATCCTTTGCAACTGACAGATTACGCCATCATCCTGTTACACGCCAATCCCCCACGTGTTCAGACATGAATTTTCAGCCATTCTACAACAGACATGTCTAATTTTATTTATCATAACTTGTAGAGCAATGCCTACAATAGGATTATAATACCACGTTTGTAAAGTTTATAGCTTTATTAACATACGGGATCAGGATTTTGCTAGATAAAGTATTACTTCCCCTCTTACAATTCTTTTCATGTATCAAATTTTAAAGGTGAAGATAACGAACAGTGATCAATCTCATAACTCCTATAAGGAATACAAAATAGAGAGTTGGGCAAACACTGGACACACCAGAGGTGGGATCAGGTGCCCAGGAGGAGTAAGCATCCCTTGTCGACTGATCACACCCGCCGTGGGCCCTCTATCTCGATCAGGTAAACAGAGTTATCTGTAGTGAAAATCAGCGTTCCAAGAGTTTCCCCACAAGTCATTTTTCTGTTTCCCAAGCTCAAACGATAAAGGCATACAAGGAACAGTGATCAATAAAAGCGTGAAGATAACGATTAGTGATCAATGTCATAACTCCTTTAAACAATACAAAATAGAGAGTAAGCAAACGCGGACTCCTGGATATACCAGAGGTGGGATCAGGAGGAGTAAGCATCCCCTGCCGACTGGTCACACCAGCCGTGAGCCCTATATCTTGATCAGGTAAATGGAGTAATCAAAATAAATTTGTATTGATTGATTGATGTTTTCCGCCACACTCAACAATTTTTCAGTTATCTGGTGGCGCCCAGTTTTTATTGGTGGAAGAGAGAACCCAGATACAATGTACTTGGGAAGAGACCACCGACCTTCCGAAAGTAAACTGGGAAACTTTCTCACTTACCGGCACGAGCGGAATTCGAACCCGCTCCAACCAGAGGTGAGAAGCCGTGTGATTTTGAGCGCGATGCTCTAACCACTCGGCCACGGAGGCCCCTAAAAAAATGTGTAAAGAACGGTCTAACAATTGGTATGAAACACAACTTACATCAATATCATCTATCTGGAAAGAGATGTTTATCAGTATTTGAATAGTGTTCCCATTTAGGAGTATGAACTATGCTTCCAAAAGTGGATTCAGCGACTCTAAAATTGTAATTAGGTAGACGGAGAGTAATTTCAAGGGCAGAGCAAGTTAAGATGATCAAAACATTTGTAGTATGATAGGCAAAGATAGCGAACAGTAATCAATCTAATAACTCCCATAAGCAATACAAAAGAGAGAGCTGGGCAAACACGGACCCCTGGACACACCAGAGGTGGGATGAGGTGCCCAGGAAGAGTACGCATCCCCTGTCGACCGGTCACACTCGCCGTGAGCCCGATATCCCGGTCAGGTAAACAGAGTTATCCGTAGTCAAAATCAGTGTGCAAAGAACGGCCTAACAATTGGCATGAAACACGTCAGACATCATTTGACCCAATGATAGGTTGTATTGGCAAACTAGATCGTTATAACGACCATAGTATATACGGAATGCTGATTTTAAACGAGACTGTTGAAACCCCTGCACCATCACTTGTTTGGCAGTAGCCTGCTTCGATTTAAAAACTGACCATACGCAGAACAAGCTCTTGCGTAGGAGAAGCAATGCAGGTAACATTTTTACAAATCCCTCGTACTTTCATTTTATTGTACATGTATATGTGCGTAATTGATCCTTGTTTTGGATATGTTAAAAATGCTTCAATGTGAGCAAGTCTTTAATTTGTGTGTGAATAAGGTAAGTCTTCCTATTGCTAAAATGTGACGCATGCATGTCTGGTTCATGATTGATGTTTTAAACTCCTTTTGAAGTAAACTTGGGGGGGGGGGGGACATCTGAAATAGACAGAGAAATGATTTTTTGGAAAAAAGTAAACAAAGAAAATATCTTTTGAAATGTTTAAATTTAGAAAATGCGATAAAATTTATAGTAACGTTGTGTTTTTCTGAATAATTTAATATATTTGGTGAATTCAATTCAAACTGAACAAAATAGAGACATAATCAGTGAAGAACAATGGCTTTCCATAGAATTTCTCAGATCTGAATAAAGTGGGATTCAAAATCAAATACATAAAACCATGCTGTAAGTTTTGTTAAATTATTATACAAAACCAAAGGAAACACATTTTGAACTACGTAAATCAAACTAGCATTGGAACATCTGTTTGCTATTCCATTTCTCGTAAAATAGTTTCAAATGCGTACGTTATATATCTGCGTTTGAAGCAGAAAGGTGATGATAACGAATAGTGATCAATCTCATAACTCCTATACGCAATACAAAATAGAGAGTTAGGCATACACAGACCCCTGGATACACCACAGGTGGGAACATGTGCCTAGGAGAAGTAAGCATTCCCTGTCGACCGGTCCCACGGAGTTATCTGTAGTCAAAATATGTGTGCCAACAACGGACTAACAATCGGTCTGAAACATCAGACAACGGTTTACCCAATGATAGGTTGTATTGGCAAACTAGATCGTTATATAAAGATAATAGAACTTGTGACATGCTGACATTAAACGATAATGTTGAAACCCCTGCACCATCGCCTTGTTTGTCAGTAGCCTGATAATGGAATATTGCCACATAAATATGGGAAATTGACGACGGAGAAGCTGAAATCATCCCGTTTGTCATAAAGTTGAGTTGTTAGTTTGCCGTTAATATCTACTTTCAATAAAATATGTAAGAAGTGGACTACTAAGTGGTGTCTTTTTTTCCCCGCGTTCACTGGGATACATCGAATCGACATATGAATGAAAATTATTATTATTACATGTAATAGATAAAACGTCGTCGATATATCTAAATGTTGAATTGAAGGCCACAGCAAGAGGTTTTTTTCCTCTCACGTATAAGTTTTTGAATAAATTTTGCTTCATACAAATATAAAAAAAACAAAAAAAAACAGGCCAGCTTACAAAGGAGCACAATTCGTGCCCATGAGAATTCCTACAGACTGTTGGAAGACCTGATCACCAAAGACTACGAAGATATCGTCAATGAGGAACCAGCATATCTTTTATTTCAACTTCAGACTACTTGTGCATGGAATCAATAGTGGTGTTTAACAGAGTAATTAGTTGGATGACTGATCACTAGATATGAATACATGCCTTTCCATTTCCCATTTTTGTTGAAGAAGGAACTGTCTATGATGTGTAAAAGTCTAGTCTTTTATTTATCGTGAGGAATGGTCGTATAAAACATTATTTTTCAAATTTCCTTCACAACAGGACCCGATGTTAAAATGTATCAAGAATTAATAGGTGTACGCCGGGATATCCGATATATATCAACATGTAACAAGACTTCGTGTACAAAGCCGAGAACAATTGGGCAAACAAAAGTCAGGGATCAAGAAAATTAGTGAGAAAAATAACTCTAAAAATTTGTTATATCAATAATAGTTTGTAGATAATTTAAAAGTGATAAATGCAGTGCATGACTGTTTTTTTTTTTTTTAACAAAATGTCCAAAAACTGACACTTTGATAACATATTTTATTGTTCCCCTTTATGTGTCACAAACATAGAGGGGCACTGTTTTACTCGAATTTTATCTTTTCTTTTCATCAGCAAACCTCTTCTTGTCCCAATCTTTGCTATGATTTGTTATGATAGTTGGCATGTGGTTATGTTTCACATGTAATATTATGGTATTTGACATGTGGATATGTTTTGTTATGATATCTGGTATGTGGGTTGTTTTGCAATGATTTTGTTAAATATCACTCTGATTCCACGTACAAGTACTCTGAAGTTGAAATTAAAAAGATGCTGTAGTTCCTCATCTGTTGGAATTCCCATGGGCACTGATTGTGACCTGTTTTTATATTCTTATGAAGCACTATTTATTCAAAAACTTCAACAGGAGATAAAAAATCAAAGGCCCCAAGGGCCTCAGAGTTAACTAATCCACATTTCCAACAAGGGGTGGGGGGTATACAGCACCGTCTTATATGCTTTAATTCTGAATCTTTAAAGGATGGTAAAACAAAATGTGCATGCATAAGTATTATGCTTAACTATATATCTATTATTTGTCGAAATGCGCATCTGGTGCATCAAAATTGGTACCGTATAAGTTTTACATTATGACCCCTGGGTCGAGGCCTCTGCTGGTGGACTGTTAGTCCCCGAGGGTCTCTACAGCCCAGTAGCTAAGTACTTCGTTACTAGCTTGAAAATACGGATGTATATTTAATTGCTGTTATAAAATTTAGAAATTCATTTCAAAATTAAGGATTATCTCCCTCATGCATAGCTCTTATCCTTGGACGAATTTGGCTCCACTTTTTTTGGCACGCTGTTTTTGGCTATATTAAGCTCTAAAACTTCATAGTTATTTCGGATTTCAAACATTTCGGTTCAACATCACTGAAGAGACATTATTTGTCGAAATGCGCATCTGGTGCATCAAAATTGGTACCGTACAAGTTTTACATCTATAGGAACTAGGAACACAACACATCGGCTTGAGGAATTTACCCATACAAGCTTCAAAAGTTGTATGAACATAAAAGTACAAGATTAAAGGTCACTAGCAATGTTAAGAAGCACATGACGTCAAAATTTGAAATATCAAAAGCCTACCGCAAAAGACAAAACAGTAACAGCCCCGACACAATTTGTAGCAGGTATTGATACAAATTATTTTCTTGAAGTCTTCAAATATCTTGATCGCCTCTTCCTTCGTTTTGTTTACATGAAGTATTCCCGCAAAAATGTACCACGTGCGTATGTAAATGATGTCAACTCATTCGTTGTTTATTTATTCAAACAAAGCAAATATAGAATTCATTAATTCATTTCAGATATAGTCAGAATTATGTTAGAATATTAATCAAAGAATCGCCATATCATTTATGTTCACGGAGTGTTAAATGCAGGATATTGAAGTCCTTATTCATCTAACCCGAGTTCTAAACCTCTCCCTCATTAATAAAGGATGAGGTGAAACAGCTATTAGAGGCGGTCCCCTTTTACTGTACAAAAGTTAGAATTTTATACACAGACACCACCGGCGATGGTTTCTGAATAGTTTTAACAGTTCCCTTAATTTTTTTATTTATTTTTTTTTTTTTTGTCATGAGGAATGACGAAATATCAATTGATTATTAAACCCTATAACAAGTAGTTTTCGTCGTGGCTTATAATCTTTCACTCCTTAAAGCTTCATGGATTATATGATAAACAAAGTGGGCGGATCTAGACACAAAGGACTACATTCAGCTTAGGAATATGAATATACCTCGTGCTTTCCCCGTTTACAAATCACGGGATGTTATTTATTCGGTGTTAGAATCATGATGGGTTTTTTTATGAAATGGAAGCTATGCATGGTTTTCACTGAATAGATATGCTGCATATATGACTGATATTTTAATGCATGCTATTCATTCATTCATCCTGATATAACTAATACCAAAAGACTTTTAAAACTTTAAATTATGAAAACACATTCGATCATAGATACCGGTGCCGGAAAAAAAAAATGAAATTAGAAATGAGAATATTATCTTTTATTCAAAAGATATTTTCAACTAAATACGGAAATTAAATGTAAAATAGTTAACCGTCAACATATATTTCCTTCAAACCCTAATTTGTTCTAATGTACTAAATATATGACATAAGTGCTCTCAAAAAATTAAGAATCCCCCCTCTTCTTTTCTCGGGCTTAGAATCGACACTTCGGGCAGGAATTTGCCTTGAAGAAAATTATTATAAATATTTGGGCTCGTACATACATGTATTGGAAATTATTCATGAAAAGACATTATTATTTTTTTATTTTTGAAAAGCACGTGCGATGTTGTGAAAATACACGGATAGCTTAATTAGTATACGCGTACATGTAAGTCTTTCTTATATCATAGGTAGAATGATGAAATGTAAAGTAGAATATACTTAAAATCCGAGTATCTGCACAAAGTGAAACTGAATGAACTCTACAAAGATTATGTACAGCTACTATCACTGGATAAACATTTATCATTGGTATCGCTTGACATGTTGTAATCAAATACATTTTCTGGCATCATCTGAGGGTTAAGTGGCGTGCTGCTATGTCGCTGAATACCTATATACCAACGTAGAGAGGCTACATGGGCGCACCCTTCCGACTTAAACTGACAATACCAATACTTCACGGGATCAGTTTCTTCCTCGGCATCAAACTACACCCAGAGAAAATACAACTTTGATGACACATGTCTAGACTGTATTTCACCCTGAATTATGTTTGACATGGTTTTTTCAACAAAAATGTCATCCCCCTTCATCATCTAAATGTTCACTAGTATAAGAAGATGCCTGTTTTATTTGGTATACGCCAAAAGTCAATGATCGAAGACAATTTGATGACAGGACAGGAAATTAAAAAGTTTTTAATAATATAAAACCATAGTTTAAATGATTTAACTGTACCTAATGTCGTCCATATATTTCCAGATCTGTAAAAGTTTGGGCGGGGCCAAATCCCTATCTATTTCGACAGACTTCATACATCTTTCACCATTATTGCTTGGCTAAATTTGAATATATTACACATAGCTTTATTGAACATGTTAACAAATCTTAAACTCAATGAAAGACATGCAGTGTCTGCTTTCATATCCGCAGTCTCATCTCCCAACTGCATTCAGGAGAAGCTCGCTACGCGAGTCGACTTAATAAGTCCCTTGTTGTGGCCTTCAACTCGACATTTAGATATATCGAAGTTTTATCTACTAATAATCATTCTAAATCATACGTCAATTCGATATATCAAAGTGAACTCGAAATAAAAGACACCACATAGTCCACCACATCTGCTTTGAACTTAGATATTTTATTGAAAATAGATGTTAACGGCAATCTAACTCAACTATATGACAAACGGGATGATTTCAGATTCTGTACCGTCAACTTCCCATATTTATGTAGCAATCAGTTTTTAAATCGAGGCAGGCTACTGACAAACAAGACTAGATTTAGACTTTAGATTAGATACTAAATTTTAGGCCGTTCTTGGCGCGGATTTTTACTACCGATTACTCCGTTTACCTGATCGGAATACATATATTGGTTATTCCGCGTACATTACGCATGGGGAAAAGTATGCGTCAAATGAATGTGATATATATATCAAATATTTATAACTACATGTATACACGTGGGGGAATTTACGCGCTTATTACGTGACCGTATTACACTTAAAATAACCACATTAATAGGGGTCACAGCGGGTGTGACCAGTCGACAGGGGATTCTTACTCCTCCAAGGCACCTGATCCCAACTCTAGTATACCCAGGGATCCGTGTTTGTCCAACTCTCTCTTTTGAATTCCTTTTGTTGGTTATGACATTGATCACTGTTCGTTATCCTCATCTTTTCCTTTGGCATGTAATTGTGTTTTGTTATATTTGGTACATGGGTTGTTTTGTTAAATTTGACACGTGGGTAGTTTTGTTATATTTGGTATGTGGGTAGTTTTGTTATGATATTTGGTATGTGGGTAGTTTTGTTATATTTGGTATGTGGGTAGTTTTGTTATGATATTTGGTATGTGGGTAGTTTTGTTATGATATTTGGTATGTAGGTAGTTTTGTGATGATATTTGGTATGTGGGTAGTTTTGTTACGATATTTGGTATGTGGCTAGTTTTGTGATGATATTTGGTATTTGGGTAGTTTTGTTATGATATTTGGTATATGGGTAGTTTTGTTATATTTGGTATGTGGGTAGTTTTGTTATATTTGGTATGTGGGTAGTTTTGTTATATTTGGTATGTAGGTAGTTTTGTGATGATATTTGGTATGTAGGTAGTTTTGTGATGATATTTGGTATGTGGGTAGTTTTGTTATATTTGGTATGTGTGTAGTTTTGTTATATTTGGTATGTGGGTAGTTTTGTTATATTTGGTATGTGGGTAGTTTTGTTATATTTGGTATGTGGGTAGTTTTGTTATATTTGGTATGTGGGTAGTTTTGTTATGATATTTGGTATGTAGGTAGTTTTGTGATGATATTTGGTATGTGGGTAGTTTTGTTATATTTGGTATGTGGGTAGTTTTGTTATATTTGGTATGTGGGTAGTTTTGTTATATTTGGTATGTGGGTAGTTTTGTTATATTTGGTATGTGGGTAGTTTTGTTACGATATTTGGTATGTGGGTAGTTTTGTTATATTTCGTATGTGGGTAGTTTTGTTATATTTGGTATGTGCTTGTTTTGTTCCGATATTTGGTATGTGGGTGACCTTACAACGATGTGTCGGTCACCTCCAATCCAGCTTAAAAGCTGAGTATCAATATTTTTTTTGACATGATTTCACATTTGGCACAAAATATTACATACAAGTGTGTCGTTCACAACTTTTAAAAATGTTAAGACAAATTCAACTCAGAAGCGAGCGAACTAAGTACACTGGGTTACCCGAGTATCACGGCACCGTGTCCAGGTCGCTTAAAGCTCTTCTGGTATTATAATTCTACCACAAATACTGCTGAGAGACCAAAAAATACATCACAGTCTAGTATCTCGTACGGCCTACGTTACATGTAACTATTGATGCCTGTTCTCAAACATAAGACAGCTCGTCCGTTGAACTCTTGTAGTCGCGGCATCTGGAGTTCCTTCTGAATTGGACATCTCTAGAATCAGTCCTAGCAAACCATGACCGGAACGACTTAGGACATTACAACATGCCATAAAGATCAGCATTTGGCCGTAAATGTTTTAAAGTAATGCAAGACTAATGCAGGTCCAATCGCAACGAAACATGTTCAACAAGATGACAAAACCACATATAAATATGTTTAACATAGGAAAATCTAATCATATGGTAAACATGTACTGCTTTATCCGTGTAGCAACAAATTTATAAAGGTAGATAATTCTTGTAAATTTTAGCCATAACCGTTTTAAAGTAAAGCAATATTTGCATTTTAAGTGAAATTGCAATGCTGCGCAAGCATGTTTAACGTCTATTAAATACATCAATATGATCATGTATGTATATATGTTCAAAACTCACCCTGTAAGTTCAATATGATAAAATTGTATGTTTAAGGAGCAATACTACACCAGAGAAATCTGATATGAATGGAGAGTGGAGAATGTAAATTTAGTCAATGAAATGCATTTCTAGTTTAAAGTGATCTGAAAATTTTTTAAAACCTCTACCGAACTTGAACCCTTTTTAGTTTAAAGTAATCTGAAAAAAATTTAAAACCCCTGCAGAACTTGAACCCTTGATCTACAGTTAAACAGTCGACACACTAACCAACTGAACTTTTCAGCTAGAAAATAAAATCCAAACGAATCAAAAAATATTGCTGCTATTTATATTTTCATTTATGTTTAAAAGGAAGTCGGCCATTATGACGATGTAGTATACCTCCTTAAAACCAGAACATATAAAAATTCAATCAAATGGTAAATAACAAATTTCAAAAGTCAATAATTCTTTTATCAATTTTATTTCCACATGATGATAAACTTTCAGAAAAAATGTGTTTCTCATCAAAATGAACATTGGTTTACACTTAGAAAAAAGGTATTGGCAGTCATGATTTAGGGAGTATAAGGGCTGTTATCCTAGAATGTCTATATCCCCATCTCCTACCCCCGGCTCGATCTCAGACACCGACAAAACCTCCTCCCTCGCAAACAGACCGCTACGTTTCTCTTTCAACATCTGGCGATACTCCTTCCGTTGTCGTTGTTTGTAAAATTTCTGTCTTGCTTTCTTTTCTTGTGTACTCTGTTTCTAAAGAGATAACGGAGAGATATAGATATAGATGGGTTTTAAAAAAATTGATACCAAATAAAATTTTTACAAAAGAATTGAAAACCAAAATCATCTCTTACATGTTTCAATGCGACATAATTTTTTTTAGTCTCATTAAAGTATACATACAAGGCCTAAAATAAAATTGTTTTTATTTAATTGAGTACATGTAATATCAGCACATGCAGACATATACGAAGAATTGATTGATTATATATTGTTTAACATCCCTCTCAAGAATCTTTCATTTATATGGAGATGCCATCATTGCTGGTGAAGGGCTGCAAAATTTAGGTCAATGCTCGGCAATTATAGCCTTTGAACAGGGAGGGATCTCTGTACATTTCCCAGTTTTTCATAAAAAATTTTTACAAGAGCATTTCCCAGTTTTTCAAGTAACATTTTACATAAGCATTTACCAGTTTTTCAAGTAAAATTTTAAAAGAGCATTTCCCATTTTTTCATGTAACAAGAGGCCTAGGGGCCTTATAGGTCACCTGAGTATCATGTAACAACCTTCCAATGTTTGAATTAGGTTTGTGTTTAAATATAAGAATTTTACTTTTGGATGGAAGAAACATTGAATAGCTATGTGGTCATGAAGTACATGTGTCATTTTTATGTTCAATCAATAAACCTTTTTAAAAAACCTAGGTCTGAGACATCATAAAGAAAAGGGTTATTTACTCCTTAGATAAAACCAATATAAGAAGATTTTCAAAGAATTTCTACATTTTCACTATATGACCAATAGAGCCCCACCCTAACACAAGAACCCCTGCCCCAGGGGCCATGAATTTCACAATTTTGGTAGAGGGCTCAACGCTCATTATAATTATGCCCACAGTTTGGCTTCTTGATGTCCAGGTGTAAAGAAGAAGATTTTTTAAAATTACACTCATTTTGATGGTTTTTGCCCCACCCCTCAGGCCCCAGGGGGGCAGGGACCACGAATTTCACAATTTTTGTTCCCCTCCACCCAAAGATGCTATATGCCAAAATTGGTTGAAATTGGTTCAGGGGTTTCAGAGAAGAAGCTGAAAATGTTCAAATGTTAACGCACGACGACGGACAAAAACAGATAGCAATAGGTCACCTGAATGATTCAGGTGACCTAAAAATTTTACATGTACATTTCCCATTTTGCGATGACTCTTACTTTGTTTGTTTGTTTGCTGTGTTTCTTTGGTAAGACATTTGATTTGTCCTTGTTGGTTATACTTGGGGTCTGAGCATGGATTGCAATATACTCCTGTATCTTCTGTAACTTCTCTTCATCTATGGAGTAAATGTCTGAAAGGAAACCAGAAATTCTGATACACAAAGTCAAAAAGAGGTAGCAATGGCTCAAAAAGTCAATATTAGATGTATCTAGTGATGGGCAATCGAAAAAAATAAAAATCGATGATCGGATTAATCGGATGCACCTTTCCAATTGATTAATCGAAAAATAATCGAATTTTATTTATTTCAAATTTATGGCATAAATATATTGAATTTAATTTATTTTTTACCCTAAATATTAAGTTAATTTGAATAAAATAATTAGATTGATTGATTGTATCTTGTTTAACGTATCTCTTGAGAATTTTTCACTCATATGGAGACATTTAAAATCATAATTAAAAATTTGAAGTTAATAATCCCATACTTTCGATTTTATTTTCCCGGGATAGGGATAGATCTCTCGACTTTTGTTGTTGTTCGTATGGGATCCAGGTTAGAATAGTGCCTCATTACCCCTTGCTTGTTGTAAGAGGCAAAGTCCGAGGCCCGGAGTCACAGCAGGTGTGGCACGATAAAGATCCCTCCATGCTCAAAGACTGTAAGCGCCGAGCATAGGCCTAAATTTTGCAAGCCTTTACTGGCTATGGTGACGTCTCCATACGAGTGAAAAATTCTCAAGAGGGACGTTAAACAATATTCAATCATTTAATTTTATCGGATGATTCAGCTTTGTCAGCCATTTTTGATAAGTCATGGCAGGAATACCGACGTTGACGATTTTCAAAATGATAATCGATTATTCACATCATTTCAGTTATAGCAACCGACAATCGAAAGTCGGCGATAATCGGGACATCACTAGATGTATCATTGTGGAACATATTTATTTACACATTTATTCATTCATACATTTTAATGTTAATGGGACATAGACATAATTTGAGCCGAAAATTTTATTTTTCCATTTTTGATGTTTAGAATGCTTAACTAAGGTATTTTTAATGGTTAGCAAAAATTTGAATATCAGTTGTCAAGGTACATGAGAGATGCAGAGCTCACAATTCCTTGTTATATGTAAACAAGGCTCGTGCCATGTTTTTAATTACATAGGTAATACACAAGTAAAAGTACATTTAAAGCAGATTTTTTCATCTCACACGTTAATTCTGAATACAATCAAATAGTTTCTAGTGTTTGGCACATCTCATTTTGTTCTAAACATGCTATTTTCTATTAAGCCATCTATATGTAAACAAAAGCATGACACAAGCCTTGTTTACATTTCAAAGAATTGCAAGTGCTGTATCTTGCTTGTAACTCAGCAACTGATATTGAAATTTTGGTTGACCATTAGAAATACTTTAGTTAAGCATTAGAAACAATAACAAGAGTACCGCAAACGGTACATAATACGCCTGTGAAATGCTTACATAGGGTGTTTTTCTTGTGCTATAATTTGTATAACTTTGCTTCAGGTAGTATCAGCCATCATGAGGCTGTGACAAACTTTCATATGAACAAAGGGTCTTAGCTTAAAAATCGAGATTTCCTCAAAATGGACCAAGTTCAACAACCTGTAATTTTTTTCAAAAATGGAAGAAAATCAAAATCCTTCCCCAGATGCACAACTTAAATACCCATACAAACACTCCACAAAATAAGATAGTCCTCACTTGAAAACTGTGGGAGGAGTTGGGCGGACAAATTATGTACCCTCCATAGAAGATTAATTTCCAAATAGACTAAGTTCAACAACCTGTAATTTTCTCAAAAAATTGTAGAAAATCAAAATCCACCCCACATATACATCTTCAATACCCATACAAACACTCCACAAAATAAGAAGGCTCTCATTTGAAAACTGTGGGAGGAGTAGGGCGGACAAATTATGTACCCTCCATATAATAATTATTTCCAAATAAAGGGGCAAAACTCCTGGAAAAAAGGTTGAAATGGATCAAAATTGCAGTATGATCTAGAGTGACCCACAAAGAAGCTACACAGCAAGTTTCAGCATGATATGTGAAAGGGAAATGAAATTATAAAGAGAAAACCCTGAACGGACGGACAGACATCGCTGTACCATAATACGTCCTGTCTAAAGACGGGCGTATAAAAATGGAAAAATGAAATTTGAAGATTGTCAGCTCCAATCGTGTTCATGCCCCTTTAAGGAGGAATAATACATCATTTCAAAATGGCTGATATCACTTCAAAACACAAATGCATATAAATTTGGCTCTATTACCAGTGCTGAAAAATAGGTGCTTTCCCAAAATGACGTCTAAAAATTCCCAAAGGATGATAAAAAAAAGATCGCAAATCAAAAGGTTTTTTTTTTGTTAACTCATCACTCAAATGGGCATTTACCTATTTTGTAGCTTTAATGCGATTAACTTCGGGATTCCATAAATCTGTCAGTGCGACAAAAACTACTACTAAAAAATTACTATCCCACAGCGAGATTCTTAGAAGATAGAAAAACATGAAGCCTGTACTTTCATATTTAAAAATAAAAGAATTGATCATAAGGTGAGGAATCCAAGTCCAGTTACAAGAGGCCACACATGGAAAATCAACAAGAGATTGTATCTGATGTTGAACATGGGCATGACAGTAGCAAAAGTCTTTCAATAGAAACAAATCCAAGGCTTTTACTTCAATTTCAGAGAACGGCAGAGAAAACAAATTAAGTATTCAGAATGTTGGAGATTTAAGTTTTGATGATCCAGATGAGGAAAAGACTTTGTTCGGGTCTTGGCTTTTCTGGAACATTTTCATCTTCCTTTACCACCAAACACTGGAAATCTGCTTATATCAGTCGATATATATATATATGAATTAGTTTTGCTTTATAAAAAAATATGTGTTTTCCCAATTTCAACCATCAAAGGTTAAAAAGAAATCCCTGTACAGTTTATTGTTGCTCATTTTATTCCTATGAGAAACTGTGTCATAAAAGTTGATGCACTTAATTACCAAAACTGCACTATGTATATAGCCAAAGTAATATAAGTAAATTTATAAATAGGATTACACAATGCTGAAAAAGATAAAGCTGCATAGAGCAGATGATTACAACTTTAAGCTGCATGAACAGTATATTAGCTTTCGTAGCATCTTTGGGATTGAACTGACCTATAACAAATTCCTTGTCTGTCGGTGATATATGCGCTGAGGGGTTTATGATTCGTATGACCTCTAGCTGCTCTCGGAGACCCAATTCGTTACTGATCACTCGACTGATTTCTTCGATGACAGATGTTTTTTCATCATCACAGAGTGTGTTCCTGGAAAGAAAAAAATACTAAGCCTTCAGAGCATCAGCCAAAGTTTAAATTGATCAAATCTTTAATACCTTAACATAGCTACTGTGCTGTTATTCCGTGGTTGCTCACCATTTGACAGTTCTGAAGTTCACTGATTTTTTTCTGTTTTGAGGGGGTGTGCTTTTATGACTTGACGCCGTGGATTCACAAGGGGTTGAGCTGGAGAGATCTGATACTGTTGATAATGTTTCCAAAGCTGTTGTCCAAACTGCACTGTCTAAAAGACATGCGTCTACAAAAAAAAAAATCATGTCTCATACTAAATGCTTTACAATAATGTCCTTTCCATGAATAATACTGCATAGTATAAAGAGGTTGGTTCACAATGGGCCTGGAAAGTTTCCAAAGTTTCAAAATAGCTAATTATGAATAAAGAAACATAAGAAACAGTCTTCACCAACAACCCACAAGACCTGCATGTCAAGAAAAACTACAGACCCTGGAAAATTAGGACTTTCCCAATTTACTGTACATTTGAATTAACATATAATTACATGTATATCAAAACAAGTGCACCTTAAACAATAGTGGTTAAACTCAATATCATATCTGTTGTGATGAATCCATTGTTGCCTACAATCGATTGTCGATCGTTTTTGGCTCTTCGATTCCGATTATCAATTTTATTTTTCATGATCGATTGTCGCCTGTACACTAGTTGATAACTAATCAGAGATTCTTCTGACTGTTAACCCCGATTTTATATCGTGACATGTGCAGGGCCGAGTCAGGGTGGACTCAATATTGAAAAGTGGGAATTCAGCAACAACAGCTATTGTCGCTGTTTTGTCCACCCTTTACAGCTTTATTTTGCGGGTTTACTTCCAAGACGTGAGGATTCAGTTATCAGATGATTATTCTACAAGTTAAGCATGACTAATACAACGCTATTTCCATGTAAAAAGCTCTAACACTGACAAATGAAGCATCACTTTGACTTAGGGCGCTTACTTGCCATTTGATTTCTTTGCGCATGACGTCAACACACAAATACACAAAATTACAATCAGCGTCAAAGTATTCTGACACGATACTCAACCGATAATTGAATCCTATCTAGATCCGCGAAATAAAGTTGTAAAAGGTAGGCAAAGCAGCTACATTAGCCGAATTCACACAATTCAATATGGAGTCCGCTCTAAATCTCGCACGCACATGACTCGATATAAAAGTCAGAGGAATCTCGGATTAGTTGATAACTTATATATATATATATACACACACACACGTATATCCCAAGACAGGGAAACCCAAGTCAGACGTCTGGATTTTTTTCCCTTTAAAGTAAAGTCAATTTTTATTTGTGGCTAGAGAAAACAAATTTCATTCCTCGTTAGGCCTAATATAATATAACATGTGTATGTTCAATATAATGTTGCACACATATCCGAGCATAAAACTAAAGAGAAATAACCCCAAAATGTAAATACCGATTATATCGATCATTGATCGATACAGTTCTTCCGATTATAACCGAATATCGATTATGAATTTTTGCTGATTATTCAACACTACTTCTTACATACATTTACAAAGAAAACGTTTACCAGAGAATAACAGAAAGGTACTGTAGAAAATGTGCAATCTCTCCATTAGATCATCCATCTACCTACACTCTTCATCAAATGATCGAAGTGTACCTTCTTCAGTAACATCCAAGATATTGACTAGCGATGTTGAAATATCTCCAAACAAAGTCTCTTGAAGTTCTGCCACTATATCCAGTGGAATCTCGTCCCCACAGTCTGAGCCGTTCTCGCTGAAGAAAGTACTGTTCAGATTCTCACTGCACTCCGAGCTCACCTCACTAGGACAAGAACTGGAGGTCGGAGATGTTCTTTTTACCCTTCAGAAGACAACATAAAATAAGAGTCTAATTGTGAAAAACAAAATAACAGGAAATATTTAAATTTTCCCCCATATATAATCCTGTGGTGATCCGGGTTAGAATAGGTCCTCAGTACCACTTGCTTGTCGTAAAAGGCAACTAACTAAGGTGGTCCTTCGGATGAGACTGCCAAAACAGAGGACTGTGTCACAGCAGATGTGGCACGATAAAGATCCCTCCCTGGTCAAAGGCTGTAAGCACCGAGCATAGGCCTAAATGTTGCAGCCCTTCACCAGCAATGGTGACGTCTCAATATGAGAGAATATTCTCGAGTGGAACATTAAACAACATACAATCAATCAATCCCCCATATCTGTGTTAGCGCTAGCTGATCACAACTTTGCCGATGGCGATTTTCAAGTAAACTGCATGTGGTGAGGTAATTTCATGCCTTACTCATGCACCACTTTGGCAAATGAGATTTTACTGACTTTCATTTCTGTTTTGTACTTAGAATTCTGATCTTAATGTTACTGTCATTCAGAAACTCATGATACCGTCTAAATACATGATGACTGAGGTCGGAGGCAGTCAAGTTTGACGAATGATTTAACAGAAGGTGACGGGTGAGGACAGGAGTGATAATCAGAATGTGCAGTATCAACTATTGAGTAACAAAATGGCGCCACGATCAATTGTAGATTGTTTTAACATTCCGTTTGAGAATCTTTCACTCGTATGAAAAGTCACCATAATTGATAATTGCAGAGCAGATGGAATGCACCCACTTTAAATGCTTTATATCAGCCCTGCATTCAGGTTGAGGGGTTAGGCAATATAGTTGAGAATCTAATAGTAAACAATTTGCTAGAGTACTCTGCATAAAGTTGTGACTTTTTTCTTACAAACACGGTGACCAGGTTCCCGTCTTGAAATCGAGTATCATAATTTTAGGATGTGTTTTCACTATTTCCCCCCCCCCCCCTTTTATTTTAGACAATCCTCAGATGGTGATTGTAATTTTGCAAATAAAAATCTTCGAAACCCATTAAATTCCTTGCTTCAAATTTAGTGTGGCTAATGAAAATGAAATGTTGCTAATGAAAATTTGACCCAATTAGCCACAGTGGCTAGAGATAATTCTACACTAGCGCTAACACAGCATATATAGGCTCCTTTTAAACAGGAAAAATGAAATGGAACTGCATGGATTTTTGGCACCCATGCCTCTATACTGACTAAGTCTAATTTATCAATACTGCAATTCCAGAATTCCCTACCACGAAATCAAGTCTGCACACTAAGTCCACAAAACTACCAACCAGCCCACCACCCGCAAAACAACCAACCAAACAAAAACACCTTTAAATGATAGTACGGAGAGCACTAGCAATGGATACCTGTCCAAATAATCAAAATCCTGTATCTCTGACAAATCTGATTCTAGAAGGCTGCTCCTTATGTTGTGGCCCATCATGACTGCCTCACAAAGCCATGGGCTAAAAAGCAAAACAAAACGATATATAAGTATTTGTTAAGTTAGGTCTAAAATAAAATTGCTATGTTTCCGCTAACCCAACTGAACCTAAATCGTAACACGTCCTACAAATATTCTTTAATAAATTGTTTAACATGTTCAAGATGCAATTGAATAAATTTTAAGCAATCAATATTATCACATATCTAGTTGCAATGGGTTTTTTGGGGGCTGATTTGGGGTTGAATATCAGCCCCAGTCCCAATCCGAAATTCCCTGAAATTTTCCCTATATCCGACCTAAAAATTCCCAAACATATTTTCTGAAAATTCTATGTATGACGCATTTAAACAAAATATTTATATTGTGTACACTTGATCTTTCATGGCACTTTCGGTGATGAAAACCTCGTGATTTCAGATACTGTACAATGGACACTTCATTCTAAATGTATGATTGATGAATATCACAAATTTTCATTAAAAATGAATTTTCCCCAATTTTCTTGTTTTGTCACTCATTTCACAATTGTAAGGGCCCCGGTCCCAAAGTAATGGGGAAAAAAACACTGACTGTTGAATCAAAACTGTAAACTTAGCCCCTCGAGTACACAGTATGTTAAGATACCTGTAAGGAGATTGTGATGAGAACGTTTCTTTGTGTACTCTAAAGATAAAGTTGGTGAAGAAACATACTTTTGTCAGTATCTACATTAACGATGTTAATTTTATCTAGGATATTAACAAAAATAGTTACCTGAAGATTAATCTACAAATAGATCATGATTAATATCATGCTATCGCCATTTAGACGATGAAATTTTGTGTGTTTATGTGCCGACGTCATGCTCAAAGAAATTGAATGGCGAGGCGGCACCCTATTTCAACTGATGCTTCTTAATTTGTCAGTTTTAAGGCCGTTTAAATGGCGATAGCATCGTATTAATCATGATCTATTTGTAGAATAATCTTCCAATAACTGAATCCTCGCGTCTTGGATGATAGAGCCGTGAAATGAAGTTGTAAGAGGTAGGTAAAGCAGCGCAACCAGCTGGTGTCGCCGAGTTCCCACTTTTCAATATGGAGTCTGCTCTGACTCTCCCCCGCACATGTCACAATATAAAAGCGGGGGAGAGCGTCAGAGGAATCTTAGATTACACACATGCATGCTGTATTACCATCGGATATGTGAATCATGTTCTATTCTAATGTTGTGTTGGGGAACAAAATATATATATAACAAGAACTGAACAAATTCGAAAAACTTAGTGAAAGTTTTTTTTTTTGGTCACGTTTCTGCCTCATTCCATATATGGCATTACTTGCGCAATGCAGCATGCTTGCACAAAGATGTCGCCCAAACAGTGAAAGTTCTCCAAACTATATCCATATGAAGATTTAGTTTAAATACTTGGCTATTATGCATAACTTACAATCTTATAGCAGTGCATATTGGTATCAAGAAAATGAAAAGCATATTGCTCGATATTTCCCGCCCCCTTTGCACATTTGGAGAAGAAAATACAACTATTACCTGTTTGTTGATGTATCAGCAAGCATGCTTAGACAAAAAGGATAAATTTTTAATCTTGAAATGAAGGAAGATATCAAAACTATCTTAATTACTTCATCCTCAACACAGTCAGCAATAACCGAATAAAGAAAATATTTTACACCATGTGTAACCAACGTGGACGTGAAACATGTGCGTCATCAATGAACACGTTTGTTAAAAGGTTTCTGATTGGAGCAAATTTATCATTACTATACGAACCCATAAGTATCTTTTCCCGGAATAATGGTGATCCTTATTTGTGTTTGGCGGTATGCAGTGGTAATCTTATCTGTGAATTTTGCAATATTGTATTATCGACCGCTCAAAGAAGCCGGTCTATTTGTAATAGCGCGATAATACTCGTAGAGATCTGCACTTGACCAGAAATGTTAGAAAGTGCGTATGCATGTATCATTGTATGGGGAAATGAGAAAATATTTTTTATTACTCTTTCAACTTTCTTTGAACCTTATCAAGTGTTCTGAATGAAATAATTTAAAAACTGATAAAATGTAAATCTAAATGACAGCTCGGAAAAAAGTCCGGTACGACTCTGTATATTATGTAATTTTGGAGGAAAGGTCGAACCCGATGCTTATATTGCCCATTACCTTTAACTTGTCTTTTTCTTCTTCTTTTTTTTTTTTTTTTATAACAATACATATTGTTAGAAGACATGGGCATGTACTTAATTGATATAATGATTGATTCGTGTTGCATATGTTGTGTTAACGTCAAGAGACACATCGAGTTTATAGAATGTCAATTTTAATAATCTGATCCCCGACCCTCATTGATCATTCGTTATAACTTTATTTCCAAGACTTTCGACACCGTTCTACATACAGATCTCATCCTTAAGCTTATCCATGGCAAAATGCTGTCATGCCTTACATCACTGCAGACAGACAGAAATATGCGGGCTATGGCCGACGGCGTTTTCGGTGGAGTCCGGAGTACTACAGAGGACAGTTCTCTGCCCACTGCTATTTCTCCGCTATATAAATGACCTTTCAAACTCAGTAACATCATAAGACAGATGGTTTGCAGACGATCGACAAATCAGACCTTGAAAAACTACAAACAGACCTTGACAACATTTTTAAAAAAAGGGGGACAACGACTGGGAAATGCGGTTCAACGCAGAAAAAAAAATGCATGATGAGCATTGCCGAAAATCAGCTCAGTTATATTCACTAAATAATTATGTGCTAGAGTAAGTACAGGACAACCCCTATCTAAGCCAACACAGGAAGCGGACCACACATATAAACAAAATTATCACAAAAAGACTCAATCTACTACATGTACATGTATATGATTCCTGGCCTAGACGTTTATCACATTGCGCAGAAAACCGCAGTAAAACAGCTTATATCTTCATGGCACGATCAGTTGGAATATGGGTCGGTCATATGGGATCCATTTTTCAAAAAGACATTAAAAAATTGAAAGGGTCCAATTGCAAACGAAGAGCCATCCGTTATATCAAAAGACATTACCACACAAAAGGAGGGTATATCAACAAGATGGTAGAGAAACTATATAGATCTAAAACCACTCCAGTACAGATTGATTGAATGTCGTTTAACGTCCCTCTTGAGAAAATTTCACTCATATGGAGACGTCACCACTGCTGGTGAAGGGCTGCAAAATTTAGGCTTATGCTCGGCGCTTACGGCCTTTGATCAGGGAGGGATCTTTATCGTGCCACACTTGCTGTGACACGGGACCTCGGTTTTTGCAGTCTCATCCAAAGGACCGCCCCATATACTCGTCTCTTACGACAAACAAGGGGGTAGTGATGACCTATCCTAACCACGGAACTCCAGTACGAAAGAACCAACCTGCACCTAATGATGTTATATAAAAGGAAGAACCAACCTGCACCTAATGATGTTATATAAAAGGAAGAACCAACCTGCACCTAATGATGTTATATAAAAGGAAGAACCAACCTGCACCTAATGATGTTATATAAAAGGAAGAACCAGCCTGTATCTAATGATGTTATATAAAAGGAAGAACCAGCCTGTATCTAATGATGTTATATAAAAGGAAGAACCAGCCTGTACCTAATGATGTTATATAAAAGGAAGAACCAGCGTGCACCTAATGATGTTATATAAAAGGAAGAACCAGCGTGCACCTAATGATGTTATATAAAAGGAAGAACCAGCGTGCACCTAATGATGTTATATAAAAGGAAGAACCAGCGTGCACCTAATGATGTTATATAAAAGGAAGAACCAGCGTGCACCTAATTATGTTATATACATGTATAAGGTGGAACCAGCGTGCACCTATTTATGTTATACACATGTATATAAGGTGGAAAGTTCTAGCTTGCACCTCATGATGTTATAGAGGGTTGTTAGTGTAGGGACTATCAACACAAAAGTTCTTATCTATAGCCAAACTGAGAAGGCAAATAAAACTCACACAATTTGAGGACTGTAAATATGAACATCCTCTCAAACAAAGTAAACAATAGCCAACTGTTTCTTATCATGCACTTAAAACTACCACATTTCATTAGTGTATTTACATGTTTGAATGAAATGTCATACATCTATACTTCTTGAAAACCACACTTGTAAGTTTTCCAACACAAATGAAAAGTATTCATGCTTTTTTTAGTAAGTTGGTTTTTAAAACTGCTTTTTCTGTTTCCAGTTTTAAATAAAAGATGTAATATTACAATCCCTGAATGGTTTTTTTTACCCGGAGCTTTGTGGCATGTTTGGTTGAAATTGGCCTAGTGATTCTTTGAATAGTTCACATGCAACAGACGATGGACGTCAGACAAATGTCGGTCAGAAAGCTTCTGCGCATGTGTATGGAATCCTATTGACGTCATGATGTTACGATGCTACAGAACCACCGCTAACGCGGCGATGATACGATGGAGGATATGGCAGCAATGGGATTCCGTAGGGGTGAACCAAAAAAGACATTCTTTGATTGAACACTGTCTTCGGGGACCTGATTGATTGTATATTGTTTAACGTCCCTCTCGAGAATTTTACACTCATATGGAGACGTCACCAATTCCAGTGAAGGGCTTCTTTAGGCCTATGCTCGGCGCTTAGGGAAGAATACAAGGACACTGATATTTGGATGGATATAGATTTTGATTGAATTTACAAGTGTTTCAAAATCTAGAGAAAACACGGTTTTTATAGATTTAGATTTTATTCCAAACGATTAAACACATATCGTTGTGTGCATGTCTGACTGACTTATACAAAACGATGAAATTGTTACTAGCAAATATTTGACATTCATCAATATGAATTTATGATATGTAATTTTTTCTTCTTCAAAATTTACATTTGCATGCTTTGTTTATATACGAGTATAATATGTATATAACATTTTTACAGAATAGTCATAATTCAAATACTCTAAGACAATTCTAGCATCGTTTAACAATACAAAGCATCCTAGAACTACTAATGTTAGATAAAGCATGATATTGTTTTCATTGTACACGCTCCATAATAATCTTATGATCGAAATGATGCAACATGATTAATCAAAACATATTGTATTGTATGTTACAATGATATTGTAAGCCTAATGTTTCCAATACAAAATTTCAATCATTGTTCAAAGTTCACTGTTCAATGAGATTACAATGCACCACATTTTCATAATAATCACAGTGGCGGATTTAAGCGGGCGCACCCACCCACCCACCTTAAAATAATTCTAATTTAAGGTCAATCGTGGTCTCTTGTTTAGAAAAACGCAAACGATAAAAGAAGCAATAATTTCTTCCACTCTTAGAGAAATAAATGACAAAATCTTTTTATTTATTGAATTACTTTTATTGGGAGAACCTACATTTTTTTGCAAAAAACCCTTAAAATGTGCGTCATTTTATTAATTTCACCATATTAAAAATGACAAAAAATTGTAAAAATGACTATACAGAGGAAGCATATTTCAAGCCTTATAAAATCTTAAAATTCGGGAGCTTCGACCCCTAGACCCCCACCAGGACTTCGCCCTGGACCCAATGAGGGCCTCAAGGCGATCCTTAGACCCCCTGCTTCATAAAGTTGCACCACCCTAACCACAGTAAATAAATCCGCCCCTGAATTATATGTAACAAATGATATAATAAGGTATTACAGATTATTGTTGTTATACAGTAAGTGGGAAAAAATATTAAGGAAATGTTGACTTTGGTTTAAAAAATGAAGTAGTTGAAGCAAATTGATTTCGGTCAATGCATACAACAACACAATTATATCGAACGCATAAAATAAATCAATTTATTTAGCACCGGAAGTATGAGTGCGCAAAATATACATAAATGCAAATTATCACCGGGTAAAGTGAACTTGTACATATAAATATATCACATTATTCCAAAAATATGGGTTGTAAAAGCTTTTTTGTAATTTTAAGTGTCATTGTCTGAAACGTAGATAATTTTATTTGTATTATCAATATTATCAACAAGTTAAAAAAAGAATACATTTGCTAAACTCCAATTTGATGAACTACTACAACCGCTTCAACCACGTCTTGTTCGTTGAGGGAATGAAAATATCCCAACTGTCTTAACTCGTTCGTGTTCACGGTTTATTTCCGGTTTTCCATCAGATTTTCTGTAGATTTCTTTTCTCCTTCAACATGTTTAGTCTGGTCTGCATGTTCGTCCCCCTTTACGTCATCAAGCAACTGCTTCTCACTCTGTTCGTCAGCTGGGGCTTCGGAAGGAGTGGCAATTTCTTCTATGCTTTCACTCTCAGAATGAACAGGTGTTTTGTCATTTTCGTCAACTGATTCTGATGCACTTTGCCCTTTGTCAGATAGGGCTTTAATGGTTCCGTTGCTGTGTTCAGTATCCTCGGTTCCAAGAAATTCTCCCGTGAAATTCCCCAAATTAGGCTCCGTTATCATATCTTCTGCATGTACAAAGGGGGACTCAACATGCTCGTCATTTTGGAACATACTTTTAGCAGTGGTATAGGACATTTTGGGCATCTGCAACGGTTCGAGGCCTCTGAATCTGTCGGTGTCTTTCCACTTGATCGTGAGATTATATGTCACTACGGCGTAAGAATCTGGACAACATTGATATTTCTTCAGACTTCTCTGAACGGACGAATCTACTATTACAATCCTAGAACTTTCTTCGTACTCGGACAAGTCTAATTTACCATGAGTGTTGTTCAAGTCCATCTTTTTAATGTTGTGTGACCAGGAACCAAATGTCCATATGCAGTAGAACACATCCATATGTGGTTTGCATTGTGACGTCAGACGTGTGGGAGGTATGTACGCCACTTGTCCGGTGTGATATACTACCAAAGGAAGGTTATCGTAAATGAGTCCAGAGTTACCGCCAGCGCTAAAATTAGACAAAGATTCGAAAATGCATTTTATTTAAATTATGGCAATCAAAATTTAACTCTGATTCTCGTTCTTTCTTTTTGTTTTAATTTTTTTTTTTTTTTTGGTCAAAAATAAGTAAAAAGATTTTCTTTACATGAATATTAAAAGTAATAGATTAAGGAATTTTACCATATTTATACAATGTACGTCCTTACTTGTTGAAGTTAACGATGTCGGGTTTCCACAATCTTTTGGGATCAAGATTGATCGACTCCAAATCATCATAATACGACTTATCCCAGACAAGCCTAGGATCCATCCACGTGATCACCTGCCACGTGTCAATCACTAGTAAATCGTCTTTCTGCGGAATACAAAAAGTATACTTTAAATTACCGTGAGGCCTCGCATTCACCTGAAAATGTGTTCAACAGAAATGTTAAGTAGCAGTGTATGCAATTACGAATCACAGAAAATAAGTGATTCGTTTATTTTTTGTTCTGTACGTTGATTACCGTCTTCCTTGGAAGACGGTACTATACAGAGTTGAGTGTTTTACAGTCTTCGGACTTTGCACTTCCTCTCTTTTTTCATTGGTAGAAAGTGCATGAAGTGACAATTTTCAATTATTTCATTGGTTGAAATGCTCTTCAAGGCAAGGGAGATAATTTTCTGGTGTTCTAATTTTCGTACGACTTAACAATTTTTCAAGATTTTCAATCTTAAAAAAATCGACAAAACGAACAAAAGAAAAATGCAATTCATGAAATTGACACATTACTTTTTTAAAGCAACTAATACAAAGCATTTCTATGGTTACTTCATTTACAGCAATGTTTTCATTTTTGCATACAAACAGAAAAACTCGCCGTTTTTTGTTTTGATTGCTTGTGTTTTGGGATCATTTTAATTGACAATCAGTGATTCCAATGCAACCATTTTTGTTTGTATTATCAGTGGCATTTGAGAACTTTGCTAATCTTAAGAAGGAATAGGATAGTAACATTTCATTACATATTATGTTGCTTAAAATTACCCCTGTCTGTATCAGGTAAACTTAAAGTTTTTGTTTTTTTCAACACATCTGTTCTAAAACTATCCTATTCCTTCAGAATATTTTTTTCCTTACAATTGCTCAAATTTGAATAACAATTATTAATCTTTTCCATCAAACTCTATGTATTTTATGATATAATTTTTGGCAAAACTATTACAATATTCTCAGGTCTTTATCCTGGTTAATTTCTAAAGCAGTTGTACTGTACAATATGCAAGAATAATTTTTATGCAAATTTGAGCAATTTAAATCTTTTTAGTTTGTTTTGTTTCATAACTTTGTTAAAAAATAAATATTTTGATATACACACTGAAAATCTCAGTTTCATTTGATATAGAGGCTTTAATCAGTGCTAATACAGGGAACAGTGATTTTGATTTCCAGTACATATACCCTTCATAAATACAAACTTTTACAATGGGAGTCAGGACACAGCTTTGTAGGCATGATGTCCGTGAGATTAATTATTTTAGCTCAATTCAATAATGAAGACAAGGGACATAATTCAACTTCGCTCTATAGAGTTGCTGCTAAAGACGGCAAGCTTTTTAAAAAAGCTTTACTTGTTGTATTTACATCCATCAAATAAATTGTGACATTTCCCAGAATTCCCGTTTGCATCTTTGAGCATGCACGCATGCCTAGTTTTATACCTTCTGATTAACAAATAGACCAAGGGCCAGTAACACATTACCTCCCCCCTCAAGGGATTTTTCTACACTATGATTTTTTGAAAGTGTGTATAAAATAAAGGTAAATGAAGGTTGTTTGATAAATTTATGTTGGGGCGTTTTCAAGATATGACCATTTGAATTTATTTAAAAAATTGACAAATTCAACATGGCTCTTACGGTGTTCCATACTGCATCAAAGACGACACATTGTAAACACAACAACGGGTATAAAAAATAGAAGACAGCGTATTATGGAAAGTGGTACATATTTTTAAATGTCTACAAATTCATGTCTTACGAAATTATACAGTGTATACTACATTCCCAAAATAACATGTACCTATTTAAAACATGTTCAATACTAAATAAACAGTATGAAAAACGGTTCATTCCTAGATACTATAATCCATAGACCCTATCTTTATATGATATATATGCCATCTTGAGTTATCAAATATAATAACTTTCAACATAAAAATCGTTGTCAACATTTCCAAGTCTTACATGATATATCTAATGTATGGAAGACCATAAATGTATATAATCAATAAAAAGGAAGCACATGGATTACTTTTGAGTATACAATGCAAAAATGGGGGAAACCCTGATAAATAATGGCTCGACTATTGAGAATATGACATATTACAAACAATAAACTAATTTATGAATAATTTAGATTTATGAATTATATTAATCTACGATTGTAAAATAGATAAATATATTGTCATATAGGGTTATTGAACTTATATTGGTGAATATTGGCACGAGTTGGCTATAAAAATGCACGAGCTTGCGAGTGCATTTTGACAGCCAACGAGTGCCAATATTCACCTATATAAGTTCAATAACCCTTTTATTATATAGCTAAAGTATTTAGTTGTTAAATTATATCCCTTTTCACTCAAACTACTCCAAAATAGACGAGAATTCATCAATATTGGCATCTAAGGTGAAGGTGTGCAATAACAGCATGCATTTCTTAACTGTTCAATATTTAACCCGTCATTAATGCATGAAGCAAACTGATTTTGTAAATGGAGACATCATAATTTATGTACAGTAAAACATTTTGCTTAAGTAAATATCAAATACCGGCTCTGTCAGATTCGGAGGACCGTCATCTGCCATTTTGGCTTGTTTACGTCGTTACGGTAACGTCAATATTGAACGCTCATACTCGGAATGTTTCGGGCGCATACAATTTACGCAATGCAAAGTTGGAGTTCAATAAATTCTCAGGATATTGAACGCTAACATTCTCTAGATTTTACGCAGATTTTATAATAGACTATTTATTAGCTATATAATAATACGTAATATTGAACACCTTTTCAATTTTCAGCTTACTTATAAAGATGTCACATAAGACAGAGTCCCAAGAATAATAAAGGCATATATTGTTTACTAGCTTCAAATGGTGCCTTACATGGTTTCTATCGCTGGTGTTATAATAATTTACAAATATTAGTTACTAGAAGTAAAACTTGAGCATTGACGAAGTTGCGCCGAGTCAAGTGAACTGTAATTAAGACTTAGAGACGTTCACTCAACCTGTGCTCACTATCGACACTTTTCCCCACCCATAAATGTTTGTTCTGTAACAAAGGAACTCAAGTACAAGGATGTTAAGTGTGTGACAAAAACAGTAGAAGCTATTTAAAAAACTCTTCATAGAATAAAAGTGACTATTAACACAATAAATTAGTTGGTTGATTGTATATTGTTTAATGTACCGCTCGAGAATTTTTCACTCATATGGAAGCGTCACCATTGCCGATGAAGGGCTGCAAAATTTAAGCTTATGCTCGGCGCTTACGGCCATTGAGCAGGGAGGGATCTTTATCATGTCACACCTGCTGTGAAACGAGACCTCGGTTTTTGCGATCTCGTCCAAAGGACCGCCCCATTTAGTCGCCTATTACGATAAGCAAAGGGGTACTGAGGACCTATTCTAACCTGGATTCCCATGGGAAAATGGTTTTCTTGTCCCATTATTCGCCTCTTACGACAAGCAAAAGGTACCGAGGACCTATCCCTTCTAACCCAAATACCCACGGGACAACTATAAGTAAAGTTCAGTATATTGATTTGGTTGCTAAGGGGGGAATATTTTATCCAACCTGTAGAAAAACGTACATTAAGTTCGATGATCTAAACAAGTCAGAACCTAAAATTGATATAATTCTTGAGCAACATGGAAAGGCATTTGACTTTATCTGAATATATGGAGATATATATCGTGTAGAATTATGTGGTTGAGAGTATGAAAATGCTCAGAGAGAGAGATACTTGTCATTTATCCCGATTCATATAACAGTGATTACAAAACTTGAAACCTAAATCAAAAACACAAAGAAAATTTGGTAGCAAAATTGAATTTCGGAAAACTCCAATGGCGAACTTATATAATCTGCATGTGTTGCTACTGAATTGAGTATGCATTTGCGTTAGCCCTTTCAAGTAAAAGAATCTGCTATGATAATCAAAAGGCAAATTTCTGACTGCCACAAAATTTCCATGCAATAACTTACCTTGGCCACCTCTCCATCATCTCTGAATACATGTGTATATAATATCTCATTGCATGTCTCTCTCAAGTCGTATCAGACAACCCATCTTATTTTCAATGGCAAAAAGGTTTGCCAAATCGTACTCTCAGGACATATGTGTCTCAGCTATGGACGGCAAATTGATATTACTTAAGCACCTCACGTTTAAAATGACTATGCACCATCTGCCGAGAAGTACTAAGTTAATTACACTATCAAACATGTTATGTCACTATATTGATTGATTGATTGTATCTTGTTTAACGTCCCTCTCGAGAATTTTTCACTCATATGGAGACGTCACCAAGACCGGTGAAGGGCTTCAAATTTAGGCCTTTACTCGGCGCTTACGGCCATTGAGCAGTGAGGGTTCTTTGGCGTGCCACACCTACTGCGACACGGGACATCCGTTTTTAAGGTAATCTCCGAGGACTCGTGACATTCACACCTGATGCCGAGCGTTTGGCGATGGAACTGTCACTACCTGTTTTAACGACTTAGGTTTGTAATTGCGGCCGGTTGTAGAAGTTACTCACAGACTCAAGAGTTTGAAACTACTATTTGCAATGCGATTACAAATTCTGCATTAATATTGCATGCAAGAATATCTCTTACAAATAACTCAGTAATTCATATACCTCGCCTTAATGTCAAACAACTTGATATATAAACAAGGGGTTAAGTGTTTTAATGCAAAATACATTTTTGCAAATGTCCATATTGTGTTTGTAAGATTCTCGAAGTTTTTCCATTTTTAAACAATACTTTAATTACAAATTTCATGAGTTTGCCCCAAAACTTGAAAAGGCCCCCTTGCATTAATGTCAAACAATCTTATTCACAATTAAAGGGTTACATACTTTCAAAAACTAATTGTTTTCAAAAGTTCATGTTATTTATATATGATCTGAAGAACTTTTCCATTTTTCGGCGATTTTTAAAGAAGAAAAAAATCATGTTTTAGCCCCAGAAGTCGTAAACGTCCCCGATTATTTATGTCAAACATCTTGTCAATCAAAGGATTACATAAGTTCACATAATACTTGTTTGTAAATGTCAATGACACCTGTATCGGATGTGAAGAGTTTTTTCCAGTTTTCGGCTATTATTTGTACAAATTTTTGGTTTTCGCTCCCAAACTCGAAAAGGTCTCAATGTTCACAATCTGATTTATAGTTATAAAGGGTTACAGACTTTCAGAAAATAATTGTTCTCAAATGTCCATGTCATCTACATAGGACCTGAAGGAGTTTTCTATTTTTCGTCGATTTTTAAAGAAAAAATCATGTTTTAGCCCCAAAACTCGTAAATTCCCTCACATATTTACGTCAAACAACTTTATATATAAACAAAGGGTTACATTCGTTCACAAAATACTTGTTTGCAAATGTCAATGACATTTATATCAGATCTGAAGAGTTTTTCCAGTTTTAGGCCCCAAAACTCGTAAACGCCCCCACATAGAAATGTCAAACAAATTGATTTATAATCTAGGGACTATGTACTTTTAAAAGATACTTGTTTGCAAAAATCCCTAGGGGGGGGGGGGGTCCCCCATTACCTTACTAGCCCATGGTCTAAAACCTTTTGATTAAGAAACGAGATCTTCATTGATTAATTCAACTTAGTCCGCACTAAATCAGGGACTAAATCTGAAAATCGGACTAAGGTGCGTTTCGCGATAAGGTGGATATTTTAACTAATGGTCTAGACTAAATATTGACTTAAATCTACATCTGCAGATGGCTAGGTATAAACTATTAGTCTTTATTGAAGTTCATTTCCTGTTTTCGTGCAGCTTCCTTACTTTTTACCCACAATTTTACGCCCTTCCCTTTTTTTCGCAGCATCAACGTTCCTGGTCCCACAGAAGACTGCACATGCTTAGTACTAAGGGATTTAAACATACACCGCTTTGTGAAACGCAATTTAGGTCCGTGTAAATATTGTTGTAACTTTGTTATTCGGACTAATGTAGGGTAAAATCTACGCCTTTTTGAGAAACAGGCCCCTAAGTCCCACAAGTGCGTCTCACGATATTGTGTGACGTTCTGATTAGACCACTCCTTTTTTCGCCCCTTCGCATTGAGGGCAAAGATGCTAAGGAGCAAACGTGCAGGGGCGACGAAGCAAAAGTGGAAAGTTGCGAGGGTGAAGAAACGAAAACGTGAAGGCAACGGAGTGATACCAGTCACGCCGGGTGTTCGGATACAAAGAACTGGAACAAAAATTTGAATTGCCGTTTTAAGATAAGTACATGACATTCACTCTCTGCGATCGTATATATGCGATGTTCACAACAGAAATGAATTGAACAATAATCTTTGCTATAATTGTGCTTTGTTCTAACCAAATTTTGAGTGTTGTAAGTGGATTCTTACAAACTGTAGTTCTCCGAATACCCGGTGTGCTAGTACTGCTCCTGTGCCTCTTTCCACAATTGACCCTTTGCCTTCGCTTCTTCACAATCGGTCCAGTTGCGGTAGCTCGATCAATGGTAGAGCATTTGCTTCATAACCGGGAGGTCGTAAGTTCGAGGCCCGCTTGTGCCATGGCCTCGTCAAATCTAAAACGTTATATAATATAAGTAGTGATTGATCCTTCGCTAAACGCTCGACTTTTAGAAGTGAGAATCACGGGTCTTTCGAATATGACCTTAAACACGAAGGTCCCGTATCGCAACAGGCGTTGGCATGTTAAAGAACTCTCACTGCTACGGCCCCGAGGGCTAAGCATACATGTAGGTATATTTTTGTGGTACTTCACCTACAGCTGGTGACGTTTCAATTTGAGTGAAAAATTATCGACGGGACATAAAACAATCAATCAATCGGAAGTTGTCGATACGCGTGCGTGAAATCAGACAAAGTAGAGTCAGGTGATGCCGATACAGATGTGGTGGATGTTTCACTACAACTGTAGACAGTTAATTGTATTTAAAAACGAATCCCCAAATCTCAGTATCGACAGTGGCTATATGTGAGAGGGTGTACTGGTCGCCCAAATTGAGCAACTGGATTCCCTCTTAGTAACCCCGCTTCCTCCCACGTCAATGACCCTTTCGCGCTATTATCCGAGCGGACGGGGAGCATTCACTTAAGTTGTAGATCCTGTTTCTTAATCTTCGTACATGAAATTTATTTTTATTATCATAGTTTAAAGGTTTGTAAAAGGAAAATTTGTTTGTGGTCGCATAATTCAGTGCATTCCCTATATGTGCATTATGTTTCGTGGGTTATTGAGTTTTTTACAAAAAAGATATCGATCACTGTACATTAAGCGTACCATCATTGTACTTCGGTGGAACCTACCAGACTTATCACTCTGTTTACGGTCAGTTGGTGAGACACCTTCACCACTGGGTTTTGGACCGTAGCAGGTCTGGCCTCCTTGTTGTATTCATAATTCAGCAGATCCTCCATGACGCTGGCTTCTGGAACATCGAATGCTTCTGCAAAATCAAATGGAATGGAGAATTATCTCAATCTAATTTTGATAATTTAATTTTGTTCTCACCACATCAAATGCGTCCTGGTTTCCTCAGGGAGGCGATAGTTCATACAAGTGCATCCTAACCGTTCTAGCTATGAATGCAGTATACGGCTCCCCGTGTTGACATTGTTTTGTCATAATATCCACTTATAAATTTGTACTGGGAAATGTTTTATTTTCGTGAGCCCTAGTGAAATTGAAAATGAAGAATTATTGCGCTAAAAAAAAGAATATGCAGATATAATCTAATAGTTTGCATAGAAAAACTAATCAAGACTCAGCCATGTCCATGTTGTAATAAAAAAGATTCCATTCAGTGAGTGATCTGTTATCTTAGACAAAATAGCACTGTTCGAAATGTTTTAGAGGGGAAATTAATTTGTTGTGAAAATTGTACAGCCGATATTCTGTATGTTGGTTATCTTTCTAAACGTAATTCTCAATATATTTCTTCGCTAAACGCTACATACCAAGACCCTCTGCATCATAAACTCGATGTCTTTAAGGAGTTTATATATATATTCATATTGTTTACATACAATCTTAATGTTGCAATGTGAAGGATACATAGCCACCGAATTTTAATCTTGCCAAAATACAACGTAGAACGTTTTGTTGTCTATGTATAATTGGTAATTTTAAAACTTAAGATCACGTCCGTTCGAGTTGTTTTCAAAAGATGGTAAATATGTGTTATAAACTGTCATATCATACAGACTTTTAACGCATTACGAGAACACTATCTTGATAATGGTTTCATTTCAAAGACAGACTTTCAACATCATAAAAAGCAATTTTGATAAAATAAAAATCATAGAAACATTTGACTTACCATTTGCACAGATGATTAGAGCAAACACACAAAGAGTACAGGTAATCTGATTGGAATTTTTCATTCTGAGTCTAACGATATTATTTTCAAATGTTGAACTTCTCTTGAAAAATGTTCCCAAAAGATAACGGAATGTCAAAAGCAGCGAATAGTTCTACATTTATTCTGATTAGCAGGTGGTTTTAATATGAACGGATTGGTGTCGGCGGTAGAGGGCGCTTCTCGTGGTATCATAACTCACCTGATAGCTTCGCAGATGGTGATGTGGCATGATGTCAGAACGAGGTCATTGGGTTAATTTTTTTATATTCCAACCAAAACAAACTTGCGTCATATTTTATCAGAACACTGCTCTGTCGGATTCAGTATCGATGTTGCATGCCATTATATAGGGTTCACAAAGTAAATTATTTGCAATCATGAGAATTGGGGCTTCTTTAATTTAATTTGTGCGTAGGTCTTGGAGGGCAAATTCACATGGTTCGAGAACTCTTGGTGGAACACAAAACGTTTATAGATGTGTCGATCTATAAATATTATATTGTGAAAACAAAAAGATTCACAAATGCATTGAGAATGCCGTTTGATTTTCATTAAATACCAATATTCCACATTCCTATAGTGACATACATGAATTTATGTACTGTGTACAAATATTTACTTAATCTGTCATGCAGTGTAAAGAAAATTAGTTCTGAAGCTGACTAACGTTACATAACACATTACATTTACAACATTATACTTTGAAATGTGTTGTATTTCATTTGACTACAACTCACACAATGACACCTAAATGACACGCTGAACAATAAGGTTGACGTTACAATACCCTTCTAACCAATATTCCTTTGAAGAAGGCATGCGTATTTATGCCATACATGTAGCTGTTCTAGATTGTTCAGCGATTTGCACGAATAGTTAGAACTATTGCAATGACACTCTAAAAAGGTATTTTCTTCTAATAAGGATTACATGTTTTAAGTACAATGTACATGTATATAATGTCCCACTGTATTCCTAATTTACAAAGTTCTTTCACAGTTTGAACACTTTAAAAGTGTATCAATTTCCAATCACTAAGATTTATTGATAATTATCTTGAAATAAGGTATAATGTGTGAAAAGTGAAGGCAAACTTTAAAGTTCATACCTTCTATTTTCAATACACAGACATCTTCAATTGAATTATTGCGCGCCAAATTTCATTAATTTGTAGATGTTCTTAATCCTTTTGTACATATTCGTAATTGCTTAGATGAGCTCAGTAATTCATTATTCAATATACGGATATAGCGACTTGTTGATATCAATAATTCAATTGTTGATCTCTCAAAATTGCATACGTTAAAACAGAAATTACTACATGTAGTTCTATGTCATTAAAGAGCTCCGCACTTGATATTTGCATTAATGACAATTTTTTGGAAGTGTGTTTTGATTTCTACATTGAATTCGGAAATTAAAATGAAAAACTGGGGTTGCAATGTGCTGTTACTGATCTACAGTGTTCCAAACATGACCTTTTAGCACTTAAAATTGATTTAAGATTTATTTATTAAACTTGATTTGTCTGTTGGTGTCAACACAAATCAATCATTAGATAAAATAGATACATAATCATGCTTTCTAACGATACAGATAAAAAAGTTTAATACTAGCAATGGATATATGGAATGACATTTTTGCACTTGATATACGAAAAAAATCATGATATCAAATTTGAGAGTTTAAAAGGACATATTAGGAGTAATGTCAATTTCTTAAAAAAAAAAAAAAAAAAAAAAAATCACAAATTTCAAAATCTTGTCTAAAACATTTAACAGTTGTACTCAAAAGCTCAGCAGCTAACTTCCTTAATTTAGTTGTAGAGGTCAACACTCGTGCTCAATGATTGCCTTAATCATGTTACTGGCGTCTTTCTACATGTATCAATGCATGCTACGATTGGATTGTTGATCTCCTAAATCGTATGAAAGAAATATCTGTAATCATTTGAAGGGAAATTCAATACTGCACAAATAAATTGACTTGATATTAATCGATTATTTGATTATATATTCCTAACAGTTTGGTTTTCCATAAATGAAAGACAAAGAAAAGTGCATAAATGGAGGACTGAGAAAATTTTCTCATGAGACAGAACAATAAACGAATAAGCAATCTACGCATGATACACATGTGCCTCCTATGACAACAACACTACTTACGATGCCTGTTCTCAAACAGACGCAGCTCGCCTGTTGTACCCTTGTAGTTCCTTCTGAATTGGACATTTCTATATAATCAGTCCTAGCAAACCCTGATCGGAACGACTTAGGACGTTATAACATGCCAAACACTAGATGCAGATATGTAAATGTAGCTCTCAGGAAAAATACTGGGACAGACCTGCAATCCCATTTTTCCTTATAGAACTACAGATCTGCTGGTCTGTCCCAATTTCCCCCAGAGAGCTACAGATCTGCTAGTTTTTCACAATATTTCTCCAGAGAGCTACATATCTGTTGGTCTGTCCCAATATTTCCCCCCAGAGAGCTACAGATCTACTGGTCTGTCCCAATATTTTCCCAGAGAGCTACAGATCTACTGGTCTGTCCCAATATTTCCCCAGAGAGCTTCAGATCTGCAGCCATAACCATAAACACCAGCAACGGTAATGTACATGTATATAACAACAAATAGATAAACAAAATAGAGGCTATTGCAACACGTCTTTCCTATGAAACGGATTCCGGGTGGATAAAAGCTTAGACGTATCTATTTCGCGGAATCCACCAAAAGGTCTTCAAAATTTTGAACCATTTAACGTTTTATAGTTGTAAGATAATATAAGGCGGAATGGACCTTTTAGGGAATATATCTTGCCTTATATCCATAACCTATTAAATTACATGAAAACATGCTTTGGTAAAGCTTAACATACAAGAAGTATACCAGCGTGAGGCGGTGCCGTTCAAACCCTCATGTATTTTCAAAATTGACATTTGTTTCATATATTCACATTCTTCTTTCATTTCTAACGGAGTTCCCAGCCCTTGAAAATTAAATAGTTCTTTATTCATACTCGTATTGCTTACAACTGCAGCATGTTCATAAAGGAATGCCTATCGATACCATTTGTAAAAATATCAAAAGACAAGAGGCCCACAGGCCTTATCGGTCACCTGATTACTAGTGAAAAGTATCATTACTCTCAAGGGCTATGAAATCTAGAAAAAAATTCCTGTTCTGAATATCTAACCTAAATTCTAATGTTCAGTAACAGTATACAACAAGATGTGTTCTTAAAACTTCAGTGCCCCCCAATAATGCATACACTGATGAAAGGCTTTACATAATATAATATGTGTATTAACATTAAAAGATGTAACTAATTTAGATCCATCCTAGAGTCAAAACCCTGAGTTGTGAAATTCACCATTTTTTGTTATCCGGTAAGGTGTGACTGCTGTTTTAGAAACATATACAATTAAAAGTGAAGATAACGAACAGTGATCAATCTCATAACTCCTATAAGCAATACAAAATAGATAGTTTGGCAAACACAGGTGGGATCAGGTGCGTAGGAGGAAAAAGCAATTCCTGTCGACTTGCCACACCTGCCGTAAGCCCTATATCTTGATCAGGTAAACGGAGTTATCCGTAGTCAAAATTAGTGTGCTAAAAACTGCCTCACAATCGGCATGAAACACGTCAGACAGCATTTCACCCAATGACAGGTTGTATTGGCAAACTAGATCGTTATAACGACCATAGACTTTACGAAATGCTGACTCGAAACGAGACTGTTGAAACCCCTGTACCACCAACTTGTTTGTCAGTAGCTTGCCTCGATTTAAAAACTGACTATACGCAGAACAATCTCTTGCGTATCGAATCAGTTGAGATATAAACACCATATGCAGGTGATAATGGAATATTGCTACATGTACAAGGAAAGTTGACGATGGAGAAGCTGAACTCATCCAGTTTGTCATAAAGTTGAGTTGTTAGTTTGCCGTCAATATCTACTTTCAATAAAATATCTAAGTATGAAGCAGAAATGGATGACTTTGTGGTGTCCTTTATTTCGAGCCCACAGGGATATATCGAATCGACATATGAAAGTTATTACTGTTAATAGATAGAACGTCGTCGATATATCTAAATATCGAATTGAAGGTCACAGCAAGAGATTTTTTCTCACGTGGAAGTTTTTGAATAAATTCTGCTCCATATGAATATATAAACAGGTCAGCTAACAATGGAGCACAATTCGTGCCCATGGGTATTCCAACAGACTGTTGGAAGACCTGATCAGCAAAGACCACGAAGATATTGTCAATGAGGAACTCTAGTATATTTTTTATTTCAACTTCAGAGTACTTGTGCGTGGAATCAGAGTGGTGTTCAATAAAGTTTTTTTTTTTTGGATGACTGATCACTAGATATGAATATTTCCATTTTCCATTTTTGTTGAAGAAGCAACTGTCTATGATATCAAAAAGTCTAGTCTTTAATTCATCGTGTGGAACGGTCGTGTAAAGTGTTGAAAAGTAATAGGTTTTGATGTTGTTGATTAGAGAAAAGTTTTGCGATTTCAAGTTTACGAAAAGATCTTTAGAATTTTTTATAATCCACATTTGATTTATACCACTTCTGGCATATGTAGTCGCACAGTACGTTTGATGTTTCTCCTTCACAGCTGTTTAAGGAGCAAAGATAGGGGCTTGGTAGAGCACTTACTGTGTCCAGCAACGTATTTTTGTTTGTAAGTTCTTTTATGTAGTTTAGGAATCCAGGGGCGCGTTTTACTAAAGAACTTACGACTTACGACCAACTTTACGTAATGGAATTTCCCAATTTATTGTAAAATCATTCTCTCCAAATGCAAAATATTTTTTTTTAGAAATGTTGAAACTTAAGCCTCAGAAAAGTTTTTACTTTATTCATTTAAAGTAATTACTGTGTAATACAATTTAAGACTCGCGACTTTGTCGTAAGTTGTTTTGTAAAACGGGTCCCTGTATACCTACGGTAACTCATCTTCATTCGACTCATTGACTGGGATATTAAATATATCTAAAACTGAAGCATGGTTTTAAAGAATTTCATCTTTTGAAAGGGCAGTTGGAGTATATCTTCTTGTATTTATCTGAACTTTCAACAGTTTCAGAACTTAAAGGTTGAGAAAGCGTTGTAGTGGTTTGAAACGTAGCTCTGCAGTGTACATATGCACGTCCTTAGGTATTCCTTCATGTCGTACTGGATCTGCATCCGATGATGTTGTTTGGATCGAATATTGTAATGCACAAAGCTTATTAACAGAATTGTATTTTGACACCCCCCCCCCCCCATATAATCATATACATATATGTACTATAGTAATTGGGATTTAAAATAACTATTTTGTCTTCAATTTCAAATACTAAGTAAATAGTTTATAGATTTCGAAATTCGATCCAAACATTTTTTATTTCAAATTACTACGGTGATTCATAATTACAAATTATTTATTTTTCAAACATTGAAAAATTTCTAGCTTACGCTAAATGTTGTACATGTATTTCTATTGGTGCATTGTCTTTCTGTAATGGGAAAGAACTGCAACCAAGAAGGCCAGGTACACTTGGAGCCGTTGAATTCAATTGTGATCTCCACCAGGTGCTCTAACACTGAACTGTACGTGGACTGGTCGGGTAGTTGAACCGCCATGATTGGTACATCCAGTCTAATTTGTTCATAACTCAAAGAGAGCAGACTCTTCCCCATGCATGTATTGTCAGTCCTGGGATATATCACAACATTAAATGTAACCGACTCTTCTCCACGCAGGCATTGTCAGCCCTGGGATATAGATCACAACATAAAATGTAACGACTCTTCCTCATGCAGGCATTGTCAGCCCTGGGATATAGATCACAACATAAAATGTAACGACTCTTCCTCATGCAGGCATTGTCAGCCCTGGGATATAGATCACAACATAAAATGTAACGACTCTTCCTCATGCAGGCATTGTCAGCCCTGGGATATAGATCACAACATAAAATGTAACGACTCTTCCTCATGCAGGCATTGTCAGCCCTGGGATATAGATCACAACATAAAATGTAACGACTCTTCCTCATGCAGGCATTGTCAGCCCTGGGATATAGATCACAACATAAAATGTAACGACTCTTCCTCATGCAGGCATTGTCAGCCCTGGGATATAGATCACAACATAAAATGTAACGACTCTTCCTCATGCAGGCATTGTCAGCCCTGGGATATAGATCACAACATAAAATGTAACGACTCTTCCTCATGCAGGCATTGTCAGCCCTGGGATATAGATCACAACATAAAATGTAACGACTCTTCCTCATGCAGGCATTGTCAGCCCTGGGATATAGATCACAACATAAAATGTAACGACTCTTCCTCATGCAGGCATTGTCAGCCCTGGGATATAGATCACAACATAAAATGTAACGACTCTTCCTCATGCAGGCATTGTCAGCCCTGGGATATAGATCACAACATAAAATGTAACGACTCTTCCTCATGCAGGCATTGTCAGCCCTGGGATATAGATCACAACATAAAATGTAACGACTCTTCCTCATGCAGGCATTGTCAGCCCTGGGATATAGATCACAACATAAAATGTAACGACTCTTCCTCATGCAGGCATTGTCAGCCCTGGGATATAGATCACAACATAAAATGTAACGACTCTTCCTCATGCAGGCATTGTCAGCCCTGGGATATAGATCACAACATAAAATGTAACGACTCTTCCTCATGCAGGCATTGTCAGCCCTGGGATATAGATCACAACATAAAATGTAACGACTCTTCCTCATGCAGGCATTGTCAGCCCTGGGATATAGATCACAACATAAAATGTAACGACTCTTCCTCATGCAGGCATTGTCAGCCCTGGGATATAGATCACAACATAAAATGTAACGACTCTTCCTCATGCAGGCATTGTCAGCCCTGGGATATAGATCACAACATTAACTGTAACGGGAAATGAGAAAACACGACTGACAATACCGAGTTTCGAACAAGAGACCTGTGGATCTCCAGGCGGGTGCTTCACCAAGTACCACCTGAGCTACTAGTATCCTGTCACCGCCGATCAAGCTGGTCTGACCGTTCTACGTTTTCGTGATCAGAACTGGTTTCAAATCAATTTAGTCATACAATATAATTAGATGTTTTAGATTTCCTATTGTCAGCGAATCGAAAAGTTTAATCTTAGTTAGACTGACCATATTGATATCTTGAAACGGATCAACTTTGATTGGAAATAATAAGATAACATATCATTCAAAATATAAGATATGCCTTTTTGAAAGATGTAGTTTAGTGAAGATTGCACAAACCATGGCTACTGTATTCGCAAGGAAGGCCATAATACATATACATGAAAAATTCTAACACGACTTTCATTCTAAAAGAAGGGCGGTAATTTGATAAAATGGTACTTAAGAAACTCATTTAACATTGATAAAGTTCATCTTAACCATGGTTTAAATGACTAATTCACAGCTTCTGTTCAAAGATGCCCGCACTTTCATAGTTGCATTACGCAGACATGAAATTTGACCTCAGGTATTTGTGAAAAAGTCCTAAAAACTCCATGTCATGAGCGGTTGCTATTTTTAGAACATTGAAAAATCATGTCTTCTCTAGCCATTTAGCGGATTGAGCAATTTTTTCTGTAATGTTCCGACCGTTTGCAACCTTCATATCATGTTTAATAAACCAAAGAAAATATATTTTATTATTCATATTTTCTCTATTTTTCTAAATATGCATAACAGTGTGACCGTTGGACCGAAAGAAGCATGAAATGGTCATTGATAAATTAGAAATAGAAATATATCCTCTCACTTGAATATACATTGTATATATTACATTTGAAACTTGAAAACCCTCAGAACATTCAAATATTAAAAATGTGTTGCGTTGGTTTTCATATAAACTGGAAAAGGGTCCACCGAGGCTTGAGGGGACGCTGAAGCATGTGATGTTACAGTTTGAGATTGCCTGTTCATGTGTTTCGGTTCATTTGCATACAAAATATATTATACATCTTGCAACACAACTTTAAGCATTTGATACGCCTTATCAATATCGCGCTGTCAACGTAACCAGTGCATTGTGACGTAATATCAACTATAACAAACACATATACCCGTATATAAATATGAACGAAAGTATGAGAAAACATTGTTTTCTTATCAAAAATGGTTGTGGTAATTTCCAAACAATTTATTGAACCTACGGTTTTTTCGATGATATACCGCAACCATATATTTTTAGATGATTCAATACACAAGAGCATGTTCTGTGTATGATCAGTTTTTAAAACAAGGAAGGCTACTGACAAACAAGTTGATGTTAAAGAGGTTTCAACAATCTCATTTAAAGTCTGCATTTCGCAAATTTCATGGATGTTATAATGATCTAGTTTGCCACTACAACCTATCAATGAGTTAAATGCTGTCTGACGAGCCCATACCGATTGTTAGGCCGTTCCTGGCACAATGGTTTTGACTATGGATTACTCCGTTTGCCTGATCAAGATATAGGGCTCATGGTGGGTGTGACCGGTCGACAGGGGAGACTACCCCTCAAAGGCACCTAATCCCACCTTTGGTATATGCAGGGGTCCGTGTTTGCCCAACTTTCTATTTTGGAATCCTGAAAGGAATTATTGCAATTGTAATTAAAACACTTATATAGCGCCCTATGAACATTAATTCTCTAAAGTGCTTTACAAATGTGAGAGAATTTAAGATAATATAAAATCGATGTGCATATACATGTGAATAAAATATTCGTAGTGTCAGAATTAAAATTAAATTATTATTATTAATATATAGCGCCTAATGTAATGATATAATTACCTAATAACATATAAAACAATTTAAAACAACCCTTAGGAAGAATTTTAAAATACTTAGTACATAGAAAGGACATAAGTATGATAACAAACCACAGTTCAAATAGCAACTGAATGTTTTTTTATGTTATGAGATTGATTAGTGTTCGTATCTTCACCTTTCTTATATTTAATTTCACAGCCAGATAAAAGAAAAAGGACAATTTTTAAAAATTCATTCTTGACTACTTTAACTCTCTGATATCTTCAGTTATTAGTTAATTAGCATAATGTATGTAGTGCGCGCGCCTTCTTCGCATGGTTGGAAAGAAAACAATGGCGTGGATTAATTCTGAAATTGAATTTACTATCAGACTAAATTAATTATCCTAGACCACTTGTAAAAATTTAAAGGGTAGTTAGGTATGCAGATTCAAGAAATGGCTCGAAAAAATAGCATGTGGAATGTATGCGATAATAAGATAGTCACGTGGTCAACACCGACTTAGCTGGTTTTGGAAAAGACGTCAGTGTTTTTTAAATAACACCCTGTATAATTAAACTATTTTCATTTATATCTCTACAACCGTAGTTTTTTTATCCACTGATGATTCGGGTTAGAATAGGTCCTCAGTACACCCCTTGCTTATCGTTTACACAAGAGGCGACTAAATGGGGCGGTCCTTTAAAATCAAATCGCAAAAACCGAGGCTCCGTGTCACAGCAGGTGTGGCACGATAAAGATCCCTTCGTGCTCAAAGGCCGTAAGCTCCGAGCATAGGCCTAAATTTTGCAGCCCCTTCACCGGCAATGGTGACGTCTCCAGATGAGTGAAAGATTGTCGAGCAGGACGTTAAACAATATACCACCAACCAGCGGAAAACACACGGTGGCTGTAAACTTTAAGACATACCGCAGAATCCGAGGTCCCGTGTCACAGCAGGTGTGGCACGATAAAAATGTTGAGTGGGGCATCAAACCATATACAACCAACCAACTCCGTAACCCGTTGATGAAAGATACGCAAGGATATGATAGGCCAATGTGTCTACCGTAGTTGTACTGAAATGTCAATCTATGCTCGAGAATAGTTCACTCATATGGAGACGTCACCACTGACCTTCACCTTTAACGTTGATATAAAAACTTGTATTACTTTAGAACGGGACCAATCTAATTCAAATTAGATCCTATGATCCGCTCATCTACTATACACCCTATGTGTAGCGATAGTAGATGAGCGGATCATCGAATCTAATTTTGATTAGATTGGAACGGGACCGACAGACACCCAAAATCTTCAGAATTGGTAAAAGGATGATGCTGTGACCTACAAACTGATATACTGGTTAGCATAGATCCCCAGTACCCCTTGCTTGTTGTAAGAGGCGACTAAATGGGGAGGTCCTTCGGATGAGACCGCTAAAACCGAGGTCCCGTGTCGATCCCTCGATCCCTGCTCAATTTAAGCCGTAAGCGCCGAGGATAGGCCTATATTTAAATTTGGCAACCCTTCACTGGCAATGGTGACGTCTCCATATATAAAAAGTGAAAAATTCTCTAGAGGGACGTTAAATAATGTACAAACAATATAGGCGGACCCAGAAATTTCTGAAAGGGGGAGGGGGTCTAGCACTTGCTCTTTTAGGTACTTTTAACAACGATTAATATTTGCATCAAATGGAAATTTAAGACAAGCAAATGCTAGCCAGTTGAGGATCAAGCTAGAAAGGCTTATTATTCAATTAAATCTAAAATACCTTTTTCAAATGATCTTTCTGTCCAAGTATGGCTTAAAATGTATCAGGCTCTCATATTACCTATTGTGACATATTCAACTGAAATCTGGGTTACTGGTTTTAAGATTGACATAAATAGCCAATCAAAGTTGCCTTTTGAGAAAGTACAAAATACTATTTTGAAAGACATAGCCTACTAGGTGTTCATAATCTTAAAGCTTCTAATGGTGCAGTACTTTCGGAATTAGGTCTAATGTTTTAAAAATATTACTGTAGGTTAAAAAAATATGTAATTTGCATTCCAAAATGATAACCCATTGTTAATTGATACTTTTAAAGAGGGTGAAAAATTATCTCATATAAAAACTAGTCCAAGCATGACTAAATCACTTCAGTATATTATAAAGATGATTGGACTTTCCTCTTTAGAGATTTCCCATGAATCATTTGGCAACAAATTAAGAAACTATTATGAAAATAAAATATGTAATCAATTTGATAACATAAAACAAAAAATTGTGGAAAATTTGTATTTTATAGCCAAGTATACAGTTATAATTTTAAATTGCAAGAATATTTGAAATTTACATTACCAAAAGCTTACAGATCTCTACTCACTGCACATCCCCTCAATATTGAGGTTGAGATCGAGATACTGTACACCTCCAATTCCACGATCTAATAGATTTTGCAAATTCTGCTTGAATGAAGTTGAGGATGAGAAACACTTATTATTATTTTGTACAAAATACGATCACGTACTTAAGGAATAAATATTCAGAACATTTTCATTTGAATGGAAATTCCATAAAAAGCCTCATGAACCCTGAAAATTATACATTCACAAAACATTTTTGTCAATATTTGAATGAGTGTTTTAATCTAAGGTACAAATGTACATTGAATTGAGAAATCAGGACAATTGTGGTTAATCTGAAAATGTGTATTATGTTTTATATATATACTGATATTAGCTGCAGAACTGTAGATCTCTGAAAATATATTTCGACGGAACAGAAGTTCCGTCAAAATATTTTTCAGAGAGCTACAGTTCTTCAGCTATACTGATATATGATGTTAATTTATGGTGTAGCCTACACCTCATATTTGGTAATCGTCAATAAAGCATTTGAATTTGAATATATCAACAAACTTTCATAGTCACATTTGATCAAAAAATGAATTTCATCACCTAAGGAGTCGGAGTATTTATTTAGATTAGTGTACCAGGTTTCAGTGTATTTATCACAGAGTAGTTTCTTTACAATTTTCTTTAATTTATTTATTGACTAGGGCCTATAATCTCTGAGGTCATAACTTATTTACAGAAACAAGACTTTAAAAGTGTCTGTGATTTTTTTAAAATTCTAAATCGTGTCCGACTCACTCACACACCAAAAATATGACCCCCCCCCCAAAAAAAAAACAAAAAAAAAACAACAACAAAAACAAACAAACCCCAAAAATAAAAAAATAAAAAATAAAAAATTTAAAAAACAACCAAACAAACAAAAAACAAACAAACAAAAAAGATAGGCCATGATTTTGGATGAAATGTGTTAAGGGAAGTATATTTCTGAATTTCACATACAACATCATATGAACATATATATGCGTGACTGCATGAACAGACAAGTTATTTTTACAATCTAGTAATTAAAATTAGATCCCATGATACGCTCATCTACAGTAAGTAAGTAATTCTATTTATTATAGTGGCATGTGTACATATATTCATACATCCAATTTCATCACAATATACAAATCAATAAACACCCGGCCCGTCGGGCCTATATGCCACTTTAAACGTTGATATAATAATATATAATGCAAATAATTGCGCATAATAACATTTTCTATAATTATATATACATACATGTGTATACATGTATAATAAGTATTTTATGTATAAATAGCTCAGTTGTTGATTTTTCCAAATGTAATAGATTGTCTAAGAGAAAAGGAGGAGTACAAGTATTTTGCTAATTGTCTTGGGTAGTTTGTTATTAACATTCGAAGAACCTCTACATCTGACATCGACATTTGATCAAATCCCGTGTTTTCAAACAAAGTTGTTCTGAGTTTAGAATACAATGGACAATAGAGTAAAAAATGAATTTCGTCTTCCACACAATTTAATGAACACAATGAGCATATTCTTTCAACAGCAGGTTCCCAATAATATCTTCCCGTCTCTATTTTTAAAGGTAAAATACCACATCTAAACTGCGACATAATTGACCTAAAGTATTTTGGCATATCCAATGTTACATAATTTTCTCGACCAAAGGTTGATTTTATAGACAACCGTACATTAAATACTTCATTTTTCCAGATATTTGAGTAATAGTAATGCATATTTGTTTGAAGAACATTCATGTCTATTAACAATTTTGAGTCAAAATAACTTTCCAGTTCCAAATTTTGCAAAATTTCTTTCAGAGCACTACACCAGTTGTTTCTACATATATCATAATCCATTTCAAACACTTTTCTAGTAATGCGTTCACTGTCAAATAACAATACTCTATTCCAAAATCTTATCATATTAATCCATCGACGATATTGACTGGGTATCCACCCCGTATCTCCATACATTGCCAATAAAGGCGCAAAACGATGTACTCCCAAAAAATATCTAATGGCTCGATTTTGAACATTATCTATTGACTGGAATTTTTTGAACCCCCAAACACTGGACGAATAGTCTAATATAGGTAAAACGCAAGAGTAAAATAATTTTTCGTAAGCAGTGAATCCAAATTCTTTATTATTGTGTATTGTAGAAATAATTTTTCCAAGTGCCCGTCCTCCAGCTTTAGCAAGATTTTCTGCATTTTTAGTAAAATTTCCAGTGTAAGTAAATATGATTCCAAGATATTTATAGCTATCTACTATTTCTAATGTATTTGTTCCAATAGTGAATTCAAACTCTGTTCCTTTTGTTCTAGTTTTACGAAAGTGCATACATTTGGATTTTTCAGTATTTATAAGGACTCTCCAACGCCTGCACCAGTTGTGCAGTTTTTGTAACATACATTGTAAGTCTTCCGGTGTCTTAGCTATTAATGCTATATCGTCTGCATATAATAAAACGGACAGCTTTTCATCTGCGATGTTTACACCCAAATCCAAAGAGTTTATTTCATGAACAAGGTCATTTGCAAAAATCGAAAATAGAGTTGGAGATAAGTTATCCCCCTGTTTAACACCAGTTTTACAGCTAAACCAGTTTGTAAGTTTTCCATTTACTCGAACGCATGACTCTGAACTTTGGTAAATATTCTTGATCGAGTTATACATTTTACCATTTATGTAAATGTATCTACATGTACTATCGCTACACATAGGTATGGATAGAATAGAATATGATTTATTTCCAAATTAGGGCCCTCTCGGGCATACAGCATACATGATTGTTAACATTTCAATGTGCAATGTTTATTTTAAAAAAAATGACGATAAAAAGAAAAGAACAAAACAAGAGCAAAATATACACTATTAGTATGAGCAATGTTCATACATGAGACATTTTGAACATGATAATACTTATTCGTATTATATGTAAGTACCACCGTGTATCCTAATGCAAAACAGTCAGAAATACACACAGAAAAAATAAAATAAAAAATATATACATGTACATAACAACACTACATGTAATAATAGTAAAGGTAGTATAAGTACATATGATTAACTCCACTGTAATGCAAAAGATACCACGGGACGGTGCATTGGTACTAGATCAACATGTCATGTTTATAATGAGTGCATATGTGCAAAGATATATGGTTTCATAGGGTTCACACATAATATACAGTAATACTAGTAGTATGAGCTTAGACAATGTACATAACATGAGACATTACTTGATGTAATATATGTAAGTACCACCGTGTATCCTAATGCAAAACAGTCAGAAATGCACACAGGAAGAAAATAATAACAATATATGCAATGACACATAATAATAGTAAAAGGCACGTAGTACAAGTACATATGATTGACTGTAATGCAAAAGATACCACGGGACGGTGCATTGATACTAAGTCAACATGTCATGTTTACAATGAGTGCATAATTATGTATAAACATATTGGTTTGAACTTTCACATGTATGCTTCATTTTATATTGCTTCTTTAATCAAATCGCAAAGGGCTACAAGTACATCAGTATTTTCACAATTGAGTAACCATATTAATCTATTCATGTTGTCAAGACTGGAAAAATGTTCATATTGTTGTTTTATAATTTTATACATGTTCTGCCTGAGTGAGTTATAAGTTGAACATTAAAAACTTAGATGAATTTCACCACCAATTTTACAAGAAGAACACTTTGTACAAAATCTTAAATGTCTAGGGATTCCTGAATATAACGACCTCGTTCTACTGGTAAATTGTGCGCTAATGTACGTAATCTTGCAAGTGCTTTACGTTGTGCAGGTGGTAAGAGTGGTAAGTAGTTTTCAAAAACAAAATTAGTTTTAAATTTAACATAACACCCAAAGTCAATAAAAGCGTGCAATTGAGGGTTTCAAAATCATGGTTTATCGACCATTCAAAATATATATGGTAACATGCCTTTATTAATGGTAAATATCTGTTGAACACTCACCTCAAATTGTTTCAAGTTAAGTATGACAGATTATTTTTTACAGTAGGTCAAAGTATGGTATATTTTTGGAGATGTTTCTCACATGTAACCTTCGTTACTGAGTCCTTGACATGATAATATGTAAGATAAACATTAATTTTCCATGTATTATTCCATAACTTGTATTGGAATTGACTGAGCATATATTTTTCTAATTTGCGAAAGACAATAAATACAGGTTTTCAAAGAAAATATTTAATCAACACAAGAAATTATCTGTTGTAAAAGTCAGCAATAAGATTTTAAGAGCGCAAAATAAACGACTAGATATCACTTTCAATATCTTTGAAATGGCAGCAGATAAAATTGATTAACAAATATTCTCGAACAGTTCAATATGTATGAAACATGAAAACAAAAGACTAGCAATAGAAAAAGAACGATAGCTTTTTTGTATGTAAATGAAGAAGCGCTATAATTATGTAACGTATGTTTCAACATTTACACAACAGTACATCCATGAAAATATTATACCAAAACGATGTCATCATCAGTTATTCTTTACGATTGATGTTGCAAAATCATAACGACATCACTTAATTCAATGGAAATACCAATTTTAATAGAAATATAACGTAGACAAGCAAAATTTTTTACCAAATGTGTCTTTTCTTCTGAATTTGTTAATTTGCAATAAATGTGTGATTAAAGCAAAAGTAAAAGATTGATATTTCGCTATATAAATGCTCATGATTCTTATAGAAATAACAGACACATGTTTTGAAACCTGGATTGCTCTTTGTTATAATAAACAATGAAAGTAACGTATGTTTCTTATTTTTCCTTTCATTACTATAAACACATCATTTCCATTCAAAAAATGGAAAGAAACATATTTACCCATTTCTAACAATCTGTTTACATTGATAATATAAAGAAAATGTTTAATTTCCCAACATTTTGATTAAATGTATACCGAATCTTATGTTTTTGTTGCTTATTTTGGAATACCTTTCCATAGAAACTGTCAGTATAATCCACCACGCGGTGTTATGAATGAATATTTAACGTGAACCTTAAGACATACATGTAGATGTCCCTTATTGATTTTGAGGTCAAAAGGACAACGGTTAAACTACTCTGGACATACGCTATTGTCCTTTGAGAAGTCTTTCCTTGATAGACATCAAACTTGAAACACTGGTACCCCCTCATGAATAGATGACCCCCATTGGATTTCAAGTCACAAGGTCAAAGGTCATACAAAATTACTCAAATGACCAGTTGCTTATAAGTATTTTGAGAGACAAAACTTACATGTATAATTATGGTAGCCTTTGACCGGTAGTTAAACCTTTATTTTCACTGTCTATACAGACATTCTACCTTTTCAGTATTGCCACAAGGGGAGCATATAATATTATTTCTAAAACATTTTTTCATGGTTGTTCTTATGTTTTAATGCATTTTTTTTTCATGGTAGTTATTCTGTACTTCTGCTCTCACAAGCGCCATTTCTGAAAAAATAAATAAAAAATTAAAAACAAGTAGAATAATATTACGTAACGGAATTTCTGGTAACATACGTTACACTCAGATAAAATATTTTTTAATGATTTATCTATAAGATTGCATAGAACAATCATCAGAGATTAATCCCTTCATTTCTAAGATATATTATGAAAAGATGCTGAATTCTAGCAAATTGATAAATGTAGAGTTGCATAGTTACATGTATCATAAATAGGACAGTGGCAGAGAAAAAACATGGCCTGTATTTCTTGCAGAGGATATCTGTATATGCTAGTGAATACGGGAACAATAACACATTTGTTTCTTCATAACATAGTTGATATTCAACAAACATATCATTAAAGATGATATTTTGTCAATATGTAGTTCAATATTTGATGTCTAATCAAGCATTTCATTAAGTAGCATACGTTACTTTGAGTAACGTATCTTACCAGCGTTCTACTCAATGTAATTCTTACACCAGCGGAATTTCGAGATATTTGGAATACGATATACATTCTTTGATATCAGAAGAACAAATTCAGACCAAAACATTCCATCTGCTTAATCAATATTGTATACCAAACATTGCAGTTGTTGTAACAGTACTTACCGTAAGAGAAAATTAATCCTAATTCTCAAAGTTTAACACGTATTGACTTTCAAACTCAAATGTTCATAGTAGACGTTCATGTCGTATACCACATCATGCAGACAGAGAGCAAAAATAGCGGGAAATTGTTCTATCATTCCCTTTAATTAATTTCTCGGTAACGAATGTTACATCACGAATGTTAACATTTGCTCTGCAAATACGTTTTCATAAAAAAATTATTGTATCGTATGTTACATTTCTAAAATCGAAATGCAAAATTTTGAGAATAATGATGACTTCTTCTCAATGCCACATCCAAATATCGCTTGATGAATATTTTCCCAAAGTTTTTGAATATTTTAGCGCCAAAATAGATTTAAAAAAACAAAGATAATACGAAAACTTTTGTTCCTACATTGGGTGTTTAATTGACCCTATGATCACATAATATAATCTGGCGACATGCAGTAATATATACACCACTGCTTAAAATCATATGCAAAAGGTGTTAAACTTTTATTGAATGAAAATTTAGGAAATACAAATGATATAAACCCAAAGAAAATTAAAAAAACACGCTCTCAGATTTTTATATTTGCTTGTTCAATTTTAAAAATTGAGTCGGCGACAGTCACGTATGTTAAAAAAATTAGGGTGTCTAGGCTTCCTACCAAGTTTATAAGTAAAGGGGAAATAAAAAGTATACCATGCCTAGGGAGGCTATGGGTCCATGAATGTATAGCACACAAAATATATGATTTGATATAGCTTATTTTCTAATAAAGTGCCGGCGACATCGATTGCACGCTTTTATTGGCTTTGAGTGATAAGTTTCAAGCTTTCCATATTGTAAACTTCTGATATATCCCCATTCTTTCAAATAATGATGGCATAACAATTCCTTACATTTTTATACCCCCCGCAACAAGTTGTGTGTGTGTGTGTGTGTGTGTGGGGGGGGTTATACTGGAATCGGGTTGTCCGTCTATCTGTCCGTCCGTCCGTCTGTAGACGCAATGGTTTCCGGGCTCTAAAGCATTATCCTTTCCACCTACCGTCACCATATCATATATATGGACTACCCATGGGATGAAGATGTTCCCTATCGATTTTGGGGTCAAAAGGTCAAAGGTCAAGCGCACTGGACATTGAAGTAGCAATATGGTTTCCGAGCTCTAAAGCGATATCCTTTCCACCTACAGTCACCATTTCATACATATGGACTCCGACTACCCATGGGATGAAGATGTTCCCTATCAATTTTGGGGTCAAAAGGTCAAAGGTCACGCGCACTGGACATCGAAGTAGCAATATGGTTTCCATTTAAATTCTTTAATGGCTTTTTTCATCGCATGGAGATGCTGTGTTCCTAGATACCTTTTGGATCATAGAGGGCGAAGCCCTCTCACGGCCCGAAGGGCCGTGAGAGCGGAGCTCTCCCTATAGGTAACACGTATATACATGTTTAAAAGGAAAATATAGGAAAACAATGAAAAATTAAACCATACCTATGGAACTTGAAAATTTTGGTACTAATGGCGTCGATTCGAATACTATCGCGTGGACATGTATTTCTCCATTTTGAATCTCGTTTACCCTAGTTCACGTCGTTCTGAGATGTTACATAAAATTCGTAAAAGCATGTAAATCTTATTTTCTTAATCATATATAATCACTCCACCATTCACGCCATGTTTGTTGTTGTGGTTCAGACGCTATGTTTGTAAATTTGCTAAATAACGACGCTGAATATGACGTCGCGTTCAATATATAGGCGGATCAAATATCCAAAATTAGGATGCTTTGATACAGCTCCGTCCTCGTGCTAACTCCGGGTTGTTTTTGTTCTGTTTTGGATATTGCTACTAATGCCAACATTTGTTTGCTTCGCCCTCAAACACGGTCACGCCGTAAAACATATTAATACTGAAGTTTTACCTATTACCAACACCCTTTGGGAGATTGGGGTAAGCGGGGGGTATTCTTAGTGAGCATTGCTCACAGTACCTCTTGTTTTTTTTAAAAATTGATAGGTTATTGATTGCAATATGATTGTTTCTAATTCCAAATAACTTTTGTACCACACCATACCATGATTGCGATTTTAATGTACAACAGGGCCGTAAATTACATGGAGGCGGAGGAGGCAGCTGCCTCCTCCAACTTTTGAGCCAAAAAAAAAAAATTAAAATTTAAAGTTCATTAGAATTTATGTTGTTTCCAATAACTAAGAACATGATACCTCCCTTAAAAAGCATTCCAAATCTTTCTTTTAGAATGAGTTAGTCAAGTAACATCTTAGAAGGCCCTAGAATCAAGGATTTTGCACGAAACGTGTTCAGTGTGCACAAAATGTGCTCAGCGTCCAGACCCCCGCCTAATTTCCTGCCTCCTCCAAATTGAAGGTTAATTTACGGCCCTGTACAAGCATTATGCTTACTTTGCATGTATGCATAGTAGAGGAAAAGAAGTATCCAGATTTTCTAATCTGTTTACACATTTTATTATATTTTTCACTACATCAAAATGCAGTGGAAACCTGCCAAGTTCGGATAGTGTTGCAAAGTTTGAGCTTTTTCTATGAAGACCTAGAATAAATTTACAGAATTTCACATGGAGGTTTTCACATTTTAATTTAGAGTAAAAATCATGTAAGGAGATATCATTGCGATTGAAAAAAAAAAAGGGCGATTAAAATGTGTAGCGATAGTAGATGAGCGAATCATAGGATCTAATTTTAATTAGATTGGTTATTTTTATAGCATACAATATTTGGGTAGCGAGGGGATAGGATAGGCCTTTGGCTTTCAAAGTGCGCGCGAATTTTAACTGTTGGAGCATAAGTCTCATGTAATGTCGTCATAACGCGAGATTCAAAATTAATCCGCATTCCGACACATATTTAAACAAGATGCCCTCAATTGAATTTTTTTCGTGTGTTATTCAAATTTTGATATAAGAAATTGATTTGTCTTATAGTATGCTATTTCAATACTTATTTTTACAACTATTTATAAAAATATATGGACTATTTTGTCCGCCATATTGCGGAATCGGTTGAGGTCACCGCATAGGTTCCAAGATGCCGAGGATTGAGGACACAAGATGTAAAATACAAGGGATTTTGACGACTTGTAGTTCAATATAAATGTCAAAATTAGTTTATCGTAGCAGCATAAGTACTGTTAAATTAACTTAGTGTATATTAAACCAACTCGGATCGTTCAGTTGGCCAAAAACCAGTCTGTTTATATGCTAGGTAGGTGTGCCAGTTTTATTATTTTTCACACCGCCCCTAACAGTACATGTCTTGTGTTATAAAAACGACTAGTTATACATCTAACTAGATTTTAATATCGGATGGGTGTATAGTAAAGCAGATACCACAAGTTACATTGACTAAGTACAGTGTATTAAACGGATTCCATGTCCTTCGTTCCCTTCACCTCGAGATCACAGCCTGTTGAGCAGGTTTTAAAGTTTCCTGTTTAGTGAAGGTCCTGTCAAAAATCAGAGATAACATTATTGGCCTGGCACTGTAAGTGGTGCTCAGCATCCATATGGTAAATGATTTAAGATATTTCTATTAAACAAGTTATTTCACAATATCTGATAACAGTTTGCAGATTAACTCTAGCTTACTTCAAACGAATAAAAATCATTAGACCTATTGAGAAAGATCATCTGCCAAGTAAGTACATAGGCCTAAAATAGACATCTCAATATTGCAGTAAATGGAATTTGGTAGAAATTTTACATGTCATAGAATCTGTTTTTCACTATTGCTATTAAATCAGACAGGGCGAAGTCATTGAATAAATCTGGTATGTACCTATCATTTTGAGGGAAAACTTGATGACTTTCTAGCGAAAAATCCGTATATCTTTATTTGGCTATTAAAACACAAGGTAACCAACGACACAGAAAATATAATGTATTGTGTTTGGACGAAATTCATTTACTATGATGTACGTATACTTTACAGAAGTATGTGTATATCATATGTATATTCTGTTGGTCTACATTTATACTGATCATGTCAAAACCAAATAGAGAAACCCTAAAGTTTAGAATTATTACGTTCTGAAATTGAACGTCCATTGTAAGTACAATTGGTAAAGATATATATATATATATAAACAGCATTCACTTATTATCTATGCAAAATTAACAATTACAGTCATCCTTAACAATCTCTTAAACATATCGACATATGTATAAAAAAAATAACTATTCTATATTAATCCGAATTCATTTCCATAACCACGTGAATTATACACTGATTGACACAGAGCTGCACTGCTTAGTGACGCAAGAAAATGTCTTCTGTCTTTACACTAGTGGACATTTCCATAAATTAAGTCTGTAAAATTGTGTAACCAGTAGTCTCAAGTGACAATCATTTGCATGAAGGGCAAAAATTATGTGCAAAACCTAGTAAGATGCTATTATCCTGATTTTCTACCAATATACATTGTTTTTGACATTTTCAGGCCACATTTAAATTTGTAATGTTCACTTAAAATGTGAAAAATGAGCATCATGTAGAGAAGTTTAAGTTTGAGTTTTTTCATGTTTTTGAAATGAAAAAGGGCTGCAAACTCCGCTTCCATACAAGAAGTAGTTGTTTTATTTTATTATAAAATTTGTACATGGTAGTGTTTTATCTTGACAAGAAAAAATGGGCACACAATTTTTATCTCAAAAATCATGTTACCATGATTTTCAGATTTTGAGAGCACCTTAATGGCCGGGCATTCTTGTTTACGTATCCCAGAATACCCAGCTGCAATACCCGAATGTGTGCATTTTTAAGATTTCGTTTTTCCAAAAAGAAAATGAGGCATGGCGATAATGTTTTTAGGGCGAAATCGATATTTTCAACAGAAAAAGGGCATTGCGCTTCGTCATGCTAAACAGCTTTAGATAGAACACTACTTGGAATTGATGGCTTAAATAGGATTTTAATAATATTGATGCAAATAATGTCATATAATCCAGCCACATTAGCAGTGTTTTCCATTCATTTCATTTGAACAGGCCCATTTAGAATTGTAACAGGCCAGGGGGGGGGGGGGGGGTATGGAAAGTTTGGAAAATTAGACGCAAAATCCTGCATTCTGAGGCATTTCAGGGGGCAAAATGACCCTTGTTCATATGCCACTTTTTAACCTACATTTTTAAATATATACCAAAGGGTTGAACATTTTTACCTCAGACAAGTTAGTCACAGTGGTGTTACACCTTTGCGATGTTTTGACTGGAAGAAATCATGTAATGTATTCGTTCGACGCTTCATTATTTTTCACTGCCATGTGCTTCTCACGCGCAAGGTGAGAGTTTAAAATATCGTCCAATCAAAATCGCCGTTTCAAAAAGCTCTCGATAAAAACATAAACAAGGAAGAAATATGAAAGATATTTATAGCCAACCAATTGCTACCGCATACATTCTTTGCAAAGATCGATCGTGTAAATCAACATCACTGAAATTGACAACATATTATTTTTTGATTTTTTATATTTGAACCGGCCAGAAAATCGTTTGAAACGGTCAATTTGGCCGGCGGCCGGTTCTTAGGGAAAACACTGCATTAGAAGTCAATATTAAATACCACTTTAATTCAGGACTGTTTAACGGGTCAGAAACATGGATAGCGTGTCTCGAAGGATTTAAACATTTTTTTATATCCAGTTAGTATTCTAAATGTATGATCGGTGAGCGGTCATTCTTTAATCTTTTACTCTAGAGTAAGGAAAGTTTTCCATCGATGAAAATATACAATTTATGTATGTGAAATATGTGTATGCATTGAAACATTAGGTAAGACCACCTTTAAAAAAAAGTTTCCTTGACCTCTCTTGACCCTGCATTTAAAATATTGGTAGATGGGTAGTAGGGATATTTTTTTCAAGAAATATTTTAATGCTAAACTTTCAAAATTTATTGAGCACAGCATTGTTTTGCTGGCATGTGGCTTGTGGGAAAAGAGTACCAATTCATTTCTCATGAACTTCAATACTAACCTTTGACCTTCTCACTAATTAACTTTATTAATTTTAGACAAATAACCACTAACTTCTGAGAGGTCACTAATAGAAAATGACAAAAATTATATATAGGGTCCTCTTGCTTTTATTGGTCATATTTTTGCTTTTTTACAACACATAACAATCTGCAGTGAATTACGTCCTTCATTTCAAACGCATCCCTACCATGGTAATTTCTTAAATCATTTCTTAATTTTATGCGGTAATTTTTCATCGCAACAATTAATTCAAACTTTTGTAATATTTCTTTTTATTACCAATAATATTACTCTTGATTTTAGCCAATCACTCAACACCTAGACATTATTTGGTAAACTGCATCTGGGTTACACTCATTCCTTGTTTTAACATTGACGTCATTTTAAATTTAGTGTCGGTCACCAAGATGCTTCTTATTATATGGTCTTATATAAGTTACTAGGTAAGCATTTTAATGATCAAGTAGTTGCAGATGTAAAATTAAAACGGGTGTCAGTGGGATGAGATGATTCCAGAATGTTAAAAACAATTGTTCTGTAAGTGGTTTTTTAGTTTGGGCTTTTTTTTTTCATTTGGTGTGGGGAGAGGGTGAAAAGAAGTTTTTTTTTAAAATGTTGGTCTATTTTCTGTGTTGCCAAGCAAAGATATTTTGAAGTTGTGTGTTAGATTTATTTATAAAAATTTCCTTTACAATATGTTCCTCCAGAATACATGTTCTTTAAAAGTAATGTGGATTGGAAATGTAACACAGTGAAAATTAATTAAATCATACTGATATTTTTCAAGCCAATTAAACTTGAAAGAGTCCTGATGTGGAAAGTACACAGATTTATTTCATAAAAATAATTTTGGCGGATACAATACCTCCTACCCCATAGCATGAACAATGGCATTGATCACACATTGAAATCATTTAATTAGCTGCTATCAAAGAGAGAGATAATGGTTGATAGAGGAAGGGGTGGGGGTTTGTTCCATACACACATACCAATATTAACTTAACTTTTTCTTTCAAATACTGAGGGTTTTTTTTAATGCAGATTCAGAATCTATTTTAAATGAAGGTTAGGTACTCCTATGTAACTACTCTCATTAACATGCCTCAAGACTTGGTCATCATCATGCAACAAATCAATAGACAGCAGGCCAATAGTTAATTCCCGTGTTTCTCTACCAAGAGATGTCTTTGTTGAAAATACATGAAATAAGCAATGTAATTGTAACCCTATAAGTGATTTTTGAATATGTATCTATCGATAGCAAGTACATGGTGCTCTCTTGAGAGTAAATTAGTTACAGTTACTACTGATGAAGAACTTTGAGTAGAAATTTTGTTTTGTTATTTCACCAAATATTAGCAAGACTCTTTTATTTTGACTGCGAGTATTTGTTGTAGATTATTACAAAAGGTCTTGTGTATATACTGTGTCTACATATCTAAACTAAAAGAGGTAAAATTACCACACGACTGAAATAGTCAGAACTGAAATAGTCAGATCTTTGTGTGGGTTACTACTGTACACTTTTGTGTACATTAATGTACACTGTACAAGCATGTTACAATCTTCACATGTTCCTGGAAAATTGTTATTTGATTAATGTGCAAAATTAGTTAACACTTGCTTGATTCCTATAAATATCAATCTGATTGAAATCAGATCCTCGATCCGCTCCTCTTTCTTCATCTTTTTTTTTTTTTCTTGTCGCTACACCTCATGTAGCGACAAGATAAAGAAAGAGGAGCAGATCGAAGATCTGATTTTAATCAGATTGTTTAGTTATTACATTGTATAATGCACACGATATTTCTTTATTTAAATATGACAGAACATGTAATGCTACAGAAGATGCAATATAACCCTATTCAACTTTTGTTTGTTATTGATCAAGTTTCGATGCATAGCACATACTGTGATATTGGGGTATGACAATCATATTCTATTTATATACATGATGAAATACATGCAGGTGTATTTGTACAAGGTACTCTGTATATATACTAGATGTAAAGACTAATCCAACTTGGATAGCCTTTTCTTAGTAAATCTTGATTCTCCAATTAATCAATGGGATAGGAAATACGTGAAGTATATAAGTGAATATATATGGCAAATCTGAAATGAATATTGTTGTTTAAAGCAAGAACTATTTATAATCCTATGATTTCCATTGTTTTACATCTGCATGTGTGAGAACATGTACAATAGCATAATTATCATGGTCTGTGAGGCATCACTTCAAAATGTACTCCATGTACAAATGTGAGAGCTTTTAATGCCTCACAGCTAAAACATTTATGTGGTAATTATTATCTTAACATCTGTGGAACGTTTAGTGATATTTATTTGTGATATTAATGCTGCTTCTACTTTCAGGTGCCAAATTCTGTTGAAACAAAATGGGGAAGCTACTTTCAAAGATATTTGGGAACAAGGAGATGAGAATTTTGATGTTGGGGCTAGATGCTGCAGGGAAAACCAGTATCCTTTGTGCATGCATAAATGTACATCATAGCATTTGTATTCTGCTTAGACAGGTACAAATGAAAAATGATGGAGACTGTTTTATAATCAGAATGATCAACATAACATACACAAGAAAGCAAGTAAAGCCTAAAAGTTTTAGATGTGCATCACTAATTGGAAATAAGTGGCTGACTGTTGATACATTATTCAATTTATATCACAAATTATGGAAAGTGGTTATTCATTGTCAATGAATTGACCTAGTTTAATGACAGTCTACCATGTAATGTTCCTTTGAAGTTTGAGATAATTATTCTTCTAAAGAATATTGACCCCAAAGCCCAAAGGTAGCATTTCTAAAGCAGGTGGTAGTTTTTGATGTCAAATTGAAGTAATGAAAATAATATGAAGTTGAGAGAAGGTAGAAAAGCATTCATTTTGAAGTTTGCTGTTTAAAGAATGTTGCATAAGGACATTGTTTATCTGAAAACTTACAAACCTTTCTCCTCTTGCCAAGGGGCCAACATGGTTTATAAGTAGCAGTTCTGACATAACTTCATTGCTAAGTATGATGCAAGTGTCTAAGTATTTGACTAGTAAGTGTTGTAAAAATTTACTGAATGTTGCAGAAATGAGGATCTCATCTGTATATTTAATTGTTTGTACTTGAAAAAGAATGCTTTAGAAAAAACACAAATCACTTGCCCATGTCCTTAACGCAGACTAGCTATTCTTTATAAACTGAAGTTGGGCCAATCTGTGACCACTATTCCAACTGTTGGATTTAATGTGGAGACTGTCACCTATAAAAATGTTAAGTTCAGTGTTTGGGTAAGTACAGAGTGATTTAAATGGTGGAATGATACGAAGTACCGGAAAATGTGGGCTTGTAAATAGTTTTCAAGAAATCGTATTATCCATCATTGCATAACTTGGGGTGCACTATTACTTTTAGAGATGAAATGAGTTACATTGATAATGTGACAGTCTTAGTAATACTGTACAGTATTTAATTACAAGTCTGTGTGTCACTGTGTGGTGTTTTTTTTTTTTTAGAGTATGACTCAGTTAAAGTGTAATGCCTCTAATAACTTTTCCTGGTGAAAGAAAAAGCTCACACACCCTGAATGCAGATAACATGTACAATATTTATAAAGCTATGAGTCAATGAATTTGCTGTTTGTATTTGTAGAGGTGTAATGGGATGTATTTGTGTGTGTGTATATATATATATAAGTAACTATTATCTATATATATATATATATATATATGTGTGTGTGTGTGTGTGTGTGTGTGAATTTTATTTATGGACTCCTCGTGTTTGCATTTTATGTTTCCCCTCTTCCAGGGGGAGATGTTTATGTACTTCCTGTCCGTCTGTCACAACTTCTCCTCCTGTATGGCTCATCCAATAGACTTGAAACTTTGTACAATGCTTCATTGCCATTTGCAGATGTGCATAATGTCTTGACCTGAGGATCCAATTAATTTCCTAAAAAGGTTATAGTGAATCTAGGAGGGGTGGAGGATGTAAAATACCTTGTGAACACTTCTACATGGCTTATCCAATAGAGTTGAAACTTTGTACAATGCTTTAGTGCCATTTGCAGATGTTTATATTGCTGGGACAGGAGGATTCAATTGTTATCCTTAAAGTTATATTAGATCTAAGAGGGTTGGAGGGTTTAAAATAGCTTGTGAAAACTTTTGCTCTGACATTGCTTATCGGATAGCCTTTAAATTTTGTACAATACTTCATTATCTGTTATCTTTAATGATGTTCACATTGACCCCAGGGGTCTAATAAAGAGAAGTGTTTTTTAGAAGGGGTGAAATGATGCATCGCGATGGGGCCGAATCGCGATGTAGAGGTCTCGATTCGATGTTCGGTTTATTCCGGGTCTTTTTGGTTCGATACGGTTCTAGAATCATAGCATACATTGCTTTTGATAACACGGTTTCTGATTGGCCAATGGAATTGAAAATTGCCCAATCAATGTACGAGTAAACTTTGCTGTACCAAAATGGACACCGTCGGGTTGAAAAGTGCACTCCCAATGTATAAATCCTGGGTATGGTGACAGTTCGGCTTTAGGACAAATGATAAGAGTGTTGCTTTATGTTAAATGCTTTTATGTTATGTAGAATTTATTTGCAGAGAGCAATAAATACAATAAACATAAAAAAAATCTAAGCATTATAAAGAATTTGTTACGTGCTATTGTATCAAATCGAAAATCATCGAATCGAGACTAAAGTATCGAGAATCGAATCGAGAAGGTACTGTATCGTTTCACCCCTATTTTTTAGCTCACCTGAGCTGAAAGCTGAAGTTACCTTTCTGATCACCTATTGTCCGTCTGTCTTTAAACTTTTCACATTTTCGACTACTTTTCCAGAACCATTAGGCCAATTTCAACCAAACTTGGCAAAAAGCATCCTTGGGTGAAGGGCTTTCAAGTTTGTTCAAATAAAGGGCCATGCCACCTTTAAAGGGTAGATATTAACAAAAATAGGGTAGGGTCATTTAAAAATCTTCTCAAGAACCACTGGGCCAGAACAGATGAAATTTACACGAAAGCTTCCTGACATGGTGCAGATTCAAGTGGGATTTTTTTTTTTAAACCACGGCCCCCAGAGGTAGGTTGGAACCACAATATAGGATGAAAGTTTTACATACAAATATATAGGGAAATTCTTTTTAAAATCTTCCCAAGAACCTCTGGGCCAGAAAAGTTTACAAGTTACTTGACAGCTTCCTGGCATAATGCTGATTCAAGTTTGTTAACATCATGGCCCCCGAGGGTAGAGTGAGGCCACAATAGGGGATCAAAGTTTTACATGCGAATATATATATGGAAAATCTTTAAATATGGGCCAAGATGACTCAGGTGAGCAATGTTGCCCATGGGCCTCTTGTTTTCCGTTTGTGTGTACAAGGATATGTTCACTTTCCTACTAGTACTTCAGCATATTAACAGTCATTATTTTTATATACAACGATGATATTGGTCACATCCATGTTGAATGTTTTCTCCATCTATTTCCTCCATGCACAAAGTACAGTTCATAATGTCTATGTTCCAGCTCATGCTTTCTCCTCCTTACATATGTATACCTTGCAGTTCAATAAGGGGAGGGTGTGTAATTTGGAGCACTTTCAATTTTGGGACCTGGGAAACATTTGTTTTTAACAAAAATAATTATGTTTAAATGAATAAAGAATAGTCATCATTTCCATCCTATAGAATACCCAATGCTATACCAAATAGTCAATAAAAACAATTGCACAAATAAACAGAAAGGTTTTCAAGAAAGCATTTCATCAGACTTTGAAATCCATTTTACATTGTGTACATTTATGCATTTCAGAGAGAATTGTTTTCATTGTAGAGGGAAAATACAAGCATTATAGTTTGAAATCAATTGAATAAGAGACACATTTTTTGTGCATTTCCTGCTAAAAATGTTCCCATTCATAATTAAATTCAAGTTGTGTTATTAACTATAGCCCTTTCATATTAATATGTACATGTGTTTAATATAAGTTGGAGTTTGGGGATGACTTTCAGCACTGGTAGTGGTAATTGTGTCCTATGTTCCAAGGATTGATTCTGAAGTTCAGGAACATACTGGGTGTCTTTTCATATTTCTTTTCTTATGGTTAATCACCCAAACAATGGTTTCACTATTTATTTGAAAAAAAAGTGGTCCTGATCTTGGATGTCAATGAAAGGAAAATTCTATAAATTAATCACAAATTCTATTGACGCATATAAATAATTAAATTTTAAAGAATATATATGTATATATGCCAAATTTTACACCATTTGTGTAAATTGCATGAATGCATACATTATTTTCCTGCATTATGATTCATGTTTCTTCAACTCCCAGCAACACAATAGGAAATGCAGCACTTTAGAGCAAAGTAATGTATAATATGGAGCAGTATTTCCTGTTGATTGATTGAATTGACAGTATTCCTTTATGCAGTGACAATTACTCTGACATTTAAAGGACACATCTCTTGTTTTCAAAATATACAAAATTATTTGCATTTTGTTTTCCTTATGCTTATAGTAATTAATTCTAATAGTTTGTTAGCCGAAATATTGCGATAATTAACCACAATACGGACTTAATTAAATCTAAGCTCCAATTTCAAAAAGTTTAATTAGTTGGGTAGTCACGGGGTATGGTGACATCATATGCGACCTTCGTCGATCAGCTCATTGTGAGAGTAGTGTTAGATATTTTTTAAAATTTGAGTTTTAGGGGCCTAATTTATTCACCATGGACAACATTTATTTCGATATTGACAAATTCAGTTTTAGCCACCAGAACATACAAATAGCGAGTAATTGCAGAGTAAATGTTTGCATGGGATTGTCGTCTAAACACTAATTGATAATATCTGTAATTAGCATTGTTGTTGGGTTTTTTTAAAATAAACAGTGCATTTATAATTAAATTTATTTTTGGATTAGATAAATAATGATACGATATGAAATTGAATTGACGACATTCGAGGCCTACTGTTACGGATGCATTTCAAAAAAATAATTTAAAAATAAAAATGATCAAATTTATAGTCGAAATCACAATACTTTATTTCAATCAAGCAATTTTATTTTAATATCATTATTTTTTAAAATTTACACATTAGGAAGTGAGAGCACGGCGTTTATAACGTATACACTGCAAGTAGAGCCATCAATCTCATTAAATTGGGTCCGATAAACGGACGCTTCCCAATGAGGAAAACCCCCCAAAATTTCCAATTTACTTATCTAGAAATTCCTAATATCACAAACTGTTACTTGTGTGTATAAAAAAAAATAAATTGTGTTACTTTCGTTTTTACTTATAACTTCTTGTGCATTTTCGACAAGGTCCGAAAAGTAAAATTTCCCAATTTGACCCAAAACATCAATAATTTTCCCAATCTAATGGGACCCAGACCCTGTACCAAAAAGAACAGTGACAGCCCTGAAGTATTGTTATGCAATCATTAAAGAAAAGGAAGCATTATAATTCAATTCAAAGTTAGGAAATACAATATTTCATTATTCATGATTGAAAGTTCAATTATCTTTAAAAAATTTGTAGATCTACCAGTTGGTAGAAATTATGCCTATATGTTATTACAAGGTGAGGGTCAGTTGGTGCGAGTGTGTATTGAATTTGAAGCATATGCTGTATAGACCTACATGTAACAGTGCTTATCTTCGATAGAACCATTTGCTCGCAGTTTATCTAAGTCTCTGTCAAATGCTTTTTTGAAATAGTACATGGGTTTGTTTTTTTTTGCCAAAGTCCTTGCGCCGACAAAAAAAATATCCACGTCTTTTCCCTCATATCTTCCTTCGAAAATTGAAAAAACCTCAGTCTAAATCCTTTATACTGATAGCTAGTACACCCTTAAACAGCCCAAAACACCCAAATGCTGTGTTATTCATAAGCCGTTAATGTGATAATTGGCTCTTGTCCATTAAATCTAATCTGTTTATGAAATTGCTAACAACTGTTTTGAAACCTTCTCGCTCGAGGTCACATATAACGTCACACATAATGGCGCGTAAAATATCGAAGTAAATGTACATATCACAAGATTTGAATTCCATCACTTTCAAACTCGAAAACTACGCAAATTGTTTCATTTAATTAAAACACATGTAAAGTAGTTTCAGGCATGAAATGAATTAATTTTGCTGAAAAAGTTTTAAAATATGTGATGTGTTCTTTAAGGAACTATTTCATGTTCTTCTATATGAAGCCTGTAACTGTACAAGTGTCGGTTACATATTTATAGCATGCCATCATTTCATTGCATGTCCGGGGTAAATGATAGGTCATAATACATTTTCTCTGTTCTACATTATTCCACATTAGCATTTAGCTTAAAAGATTACATACTTTTAAAAAGCACTGTCAGTAATTTGTAGAATGATGATTAAAATAAAGAAGTGATGTTTTGTATGTTAAGGATTCTCTTTAAATGCATGTACATGAAGAGCTGTGAATTGGTTGTAGACAAAGTACTCCTGACTATGAATAAATGAAAACAACCCCCTCCCCCCATAACCATTACATACTAATTTGAATGGCAATTTCAGTTATTCAAAGTTTTTTCTTAAAAATAATAATTGAGCAAGAAATAGGGTTTTGTTGTTCAAATGTTAACTTTTTGTTTTTGGGTTGTGGTAGGTTTTTTTTTAAAGGAGGTACTCTACATCGTCATAATGGTTGACTTCCTTTTAAAACATGAATGAAAATATAGATATCAATAATATTTGCCTATTCAATTAAAATACCATCACCTAGCTGAGTAGCTCAGTAGGTAAGCATGTCTACTACTGAACTGTGGATCGCGGGTTTGAGCCCAATAGGGGCTTTAAATTTTTTTCAGATTGCTTTCTACTAAAACTGCATTTTTCGACTAAATGAAGTAAATTTGAAAGTTTTCAATTTCAAAATATTGTTATACATATCCTCCATTTTTCATCCATATCAAATTTCTTAATTTTGGTTGATTTTTTTTGTTTTGTTTGGTTAGGTTTTTGTTGACTTGAAAGTTGTTTTTTGTGTGTTTGTCTCTCCAAGATATTTGTGAAAAGGAATTCCATTCATCTCTTACTCATGTTACTGTCGGGTTGGACTTTAGGGGCAGGGTTCTTACTGCACAAGTAAGTTAATGATAAGGTGACTAAGGTAATTGTTTTCCTATGGTTGCAATATTCTCATTCTTTGTGATATATCTAGAAAATGTGACTCGAGGGGCATGTTTAAGACATTGTTGATGAGTATGGACTACTTCTAAAAGTTGTATGATTTGTGGTGAAAGTATACCAGCAGATATATTTCCGTGTAAAAGCAATCAGTGCAATTCACTAAACAGGTTTATTTAAAGACATCATGTATCGTCATTTGTGTGTATGGAAATAAGATATTAATATCAATTTATTGAATAGCCCAGCTTCTAAAGTTTAATGAAAAAGAAGTTAAATATTGCTAGGAGGCCTGCTGAGATCATGTGATAAAGTTCAGGTGATGGTCTATGTCAGAAGATGTGGGTGTGACAGTAAACTAATATAGATTACCTTTATTAAATACAGTAGAGATAGAAGATTGAATTACATCCTTATCTTTCGCTAGTTTGAGAAAGCAGGCTTTATAACAAAATGATGCATTGTTTAATCTTTACAACTATTTTCTTGATCAGCATTTAGCATACACATGGGTTTATTTCTAAAAAGTGATTCCAAATTGGAACAACAGATGAAATAGATACTCTGATGTCTGAACATGATTATTGTCTGGGTCCAAGCTTAGATTTCTAGGAAGGATAAGACGGGGTAAATTTTAGTTAAATTAACCCTTTGGTATGATGTGCAAGTTAATATGTTATCAAAAATGAGATGAACATTTCATGTACCAAGTATGAAACTTGAAAGATCAGACTCAAGCAAGTTTGAAAAATTTCATTTCATTTTTCATTATTTTGAAATGTTTAGCGAGATGGAAATTCATTCAACTGAGTGATGTGTAAGTTCCAAGCCCTATCGGATGAAATGTATTCGGGCAGTATAATTTAAGTAAATACTAATCTGAACAAGTGACACTGTGCACAAACAATTTTTTAGTTTGAGAACAGTTTTGCTGATCCATTATTGATTGTTTACAGGATGTTGGGGGACAGGACAAGATCCGCCCTCTCTGGCGACACTATTACACAGGCACACAGGGCCTCATCTTTGTAGTGGACAGTGCTGACCGTGACAGAATTGATGAAGCACGACAAGAACTGCATCGCATAATTAACGACAGGGAGATGCGTGATGCCATCATCCTGGTGTTTGCCAATAAGCAAGATTTACCTGATTGTAAGTGGAAAATGCTAAATAGCAGAAGTGCTGTTATGTTTTGTTCATGACAACAGTGACAGGTGCACGTTTTAAAGACCTCTGTTACTCCTGCAAACAGTGGGAGTTGTCTATAGACACAAATATCTTCATTGTCGACAAAATACTTTGACATTCAAGGTATTCTCTGCAAAAGCGAATGTGTGAATACCTCATCTGACTAGTTTTATGCTTTTAGCAAGTTAAGTTGCCCAGGACTTTCCATCAGATGTTGAAAGTCTCATGGGTATGATTTTTCCTCTTTTCAGAGAAAATCCTTTGATTTGCTCAATTTTCAAACAAATGAAACACTCTGGATTTGATCTAAAGTGGCAGAAAATTACATTTTTCCAGGTAGGGTGAGGTGTTTTCCTCCCTTTTTGACCAGTTTTCCTCTGATTTCTGAGGAATTCAGTCACATCCCCGAAGTCTAATTATTATAACATAAATTTCATATGTCTTGGTGCAGCAAATCATCATTAAAATTGATTGATTGAATATTGTTTAACCCTGCCAGTGAAGGGCTTCAAAATTAAGGCCCATGCTCGGCACTAATGGCTATTGAGCAGGGAGGGATTTTTATTGCACCACACCTGCTGTGACACAGCACAAGAAGATGTCATGAATATGCTTGACTGTTGTATCAATACTTTGGCGTTTCTATTAGTTTCCTTAAGAAATATATAAGCAGGTCATCAGATCCACAAAAGATTAAAACACATTTATATCTCCTCCTACCAAACACACTTGAGTATGCCGAATGAGGAAAACTTTTTATCTGTCAGGAAAAGGTTATGTAAGTACTTAAATTCAGTGTTTGAAATTAACCATAGACCGAGTCTATGTCAAATGATACCAGTCTATGCCAATTGTAATTGGGATAGACCAAATTGTCTATGCCGATTTTCTAGGTTTAAAGCAATAGAGTTATCCCAAAAGTCGACGTCTGATAAACGTTATGATGAACATGCTGAAAGGAGTACATTGTTATGGAAAGAAAATATGCTTTCTAAGTACATTAGAAGTAAATAACAATGTTTTAAATTTGTGTTATTTTTTTGTTGTTCAATGTTGCGGTATATGCCAATTCGATGAGGTCTATGTCATTTTGTTTTGGCATAGACCTGTGGTCTATACCAAGTCTTAAACCAATTTTGAACACTGTATATTTTTCATTGAGATTGGAATGACGTTGAAGGAAAATTTGGACTGATTTTAAATACAAAACATAAATAAGTGAAATTCCAGTATATAGAATTGGTAATCATCATGATAAATGTAATATGATATAGGTCAAATTATGAATGTTTGGAGATTTTCCACTGTTTGCATTTCAATACATCCTGAGGCTTAATTGATGTATGAAATATGGATAGTTGTATATTCTTTTATTTGTCTACTCATTGCACAATTTCCGAGAGATCAGCTCTTTTGTGATGGAGGTATGTTAAATATTCTGTTGAAAGCTTGGGTGGGTACAATATGTATGTATATATATATTATATATAGTATAGATTGGCAAGGTAAATGTGAAATCGTAAATGTTGTTTATATCAGCCTAGTATGCATTAAACAGACCATATCAGGAATAGTTTGTTTGAATTATGCCATTAAATTAGATATGAAACTACTATTTATTTCCTCTTCTACACAAGTGATACTTTTATCAAGGAAAGATGATGATTATCGATTTCTGTTTTAGCTATTTTATTTTTGAATACTCTTAAATTTACTAAATTTGTGTGTCCCTGCAGTTCATCCGGTTGCATGACGTCATCCTTTAGGCAATATATGAACGCAGCGATGAGCATTTGTACCCACTGTGTGAATACGAAAACATACTTTGCATCTCACTGTGCATAAGAGTTCACAAAGAGAAATAACTATTGGGAAACTCAGAAATTGTTTATATACATGTAATAGACCATAACTATGAATTTATTTTCTATGTGAATTCCTTGAACTTGAAATTTTTTATGGTCATAACTGGTATCTATTATTTTAATAGGTTCCTGTAACAAGTATTTCAGCATGATTTACATCTCTCAATGCTACAAATTTGGTATTTTAAGTTCGTAAAGTTTGACAAAGTTTCCTATGCTTTATGACATTGTAAGATATTTAAAAGATAATTACTATCAGAGTTAGACAAATTATGATTAGCATTAATATGTTACTGCTATTTAGCACACACGCACACCCCAAATGTTTCTCATCATGGGCAAGAGGAACTGGTTCTACAGTAATTTAAAACTAGAGAATTAATATTTTGTATGTTGTATCATGACATAGTTGTAGGTCATCTTACCATGGTTAAGACTTTAAAGGTTGTGAGGAAATGAAAATTTTTACATTGTTTTGTCAAGGGATAAATGAAATGTCTTGTGATGCGAAAGGTCATTGTTAACATTAAACAAGCAATTAGATATTTTAATGCATGTTGATTTAATCTCTTATAAAAATTAATTTTCTCTTTCTTTGGCAGCAATGAAACCACATGAAATTCAGGAGAAATTAAGTTTAACTAGACTTAGAGACAGAAACTGGTATGTACAACCAGCATGTGCTACTTCAGGAGATGGACTCTATGAAGGGCTGACCTGGCTAACATCGAACCACAAATCTTGACCTGCTGATTATGCTTAAGTCATTGTTTAACCTGTGTATACATAAAATGATTCACTTTGAACATCTGTGGCAGTGTTGAAATCTGCTGGAAAGACAAATACTTAATCAGAAAAAGTCAGCAGACCCCTGGCCCCCCTTGACTTAAAAGGACAGCATGAAAAAGGTACCGTGGAAGGAACGAAAGAATTTTCAATGATCAAAGGCATGTAGGTTTCTTCAAGTTTCAACACAGATCTGCAAATAAACCAGCTTCCAGCCTTATAGGTCCATTCTTTGTCTATGTTTATTTTTCTTCATTCTGATTGCTGAGTAGTCTGCTGTTAATTTTCATCATAGGATATATATGTATACATATATGTGTTCATTTATACTGATGTAATTTGATGTAACTGATTTTACCACGAGATATGCAGCACTTTAATTCATGAAGGAATCCGGAATTTGTTCACACACCAAAAATATAAAACAGATTAGGGTTAGATACTTGATTAATTGGGATTTATTTAATTGATATCAACTGTTTTGCTGCATTTGAATTTCATTGGTGCTCTGTACTGACAAGTCAATTGTTGATAAATGGATTACCAACTTACACCACTGTAAATGATTGTATGAATGATGTATATTTTACGTCTGAAAATTTTACCTGTGTAGAATTTTTTTTATTTGTGTATTTGTTTACTTCTTTTAATGATCAGTCAACATTGAAAATGGATCTGCTGTTTGAATTTGAACAGTAGAAACTCTTTTATTTAATGACGAATTACATTTGCCTTTTGCCCTTCTTTTTCTCTCCCCACTTTCCATCACTGTTCTTGGTGCTTTGATATTTTACAGATTTTTTCCAGTATGAAAATGTAAAATTAATATATTGCTTTAATTAGTCACATGTAGTCAGGTTTTTTCTTTTTCTTTTTTTTTTATACTCTGCTTTTATATTTGTAATCAGCTTATTAATGAGAGATTTTTGCGGTATATGTATTATATTTGCTTGTCCTTATTACAAATTGTATGAATGTTATTAATATCATCTGTAAAAATTGTTTTTCTGTACATTGCATTAATATGCAAAAATTGGGGAATTACCAATTCCTGGCACATATGTGAAAACCTGATCACAGAGTAACAGTTTATTTTAAATGAGTATATATACATGTGCAGGTATTATTAATGTGCCACAGTTAGAACTCGGAAACTTAAAGACAGGAAAATTTTAAGTACAGGTTGCATATAAATTTTCCTCTTATTAGATTCAATATCAAACATTGAATATATTATGGTATTGAGATGTATGTATGAAATTATGAATTAGAATACATTGCACATTCCAAGCAACAGATTGAATTTGCTTTGCATTATTTTCATTTGATATATGTTAAGTACTAGTAACTGTTAGGCTTCAGGACTTAGCCAAGTCTCATTATCAGATAAGTCCGAAACGTGTACAAAGATCTAGCTTTGCTTATTTCATAGAGTTTAGGGCCACTGAATGCTCTTATATTGTATAAAATCACAAGAGATAAAGGGGGTTGATAGTTTGCAGATTTTCTCCAGGTGGGTATATCTGTATGTTTGTACCGTTGTATCGAGGCTGCATGTACATGTATTATGTAAATTGTTAGTTTTGTAATTGGCTCTATTGAACATCAAATATATTTTACACGTTAAAGTAAACCATTAAGGGGAAGTCTCTGGAGTTTTAATATATATTGGAGTTGTCCCTCTTTGTATACAGTGTTTCGTATTGACGGTGAAAAGGAGTGGGAAAATTTAATAATGTTATTGTAGCTCTCTGTTGTGCAATATTAATTAAGGTGAATTACCAAACTTATCAGTAATTTGGAATATTTCATAAATTGCAGCAGAGAATAAAAATCTTAATCTATATATGATTTGGGGAAAGATTAGGTTGGTTTTGTAATTTTTTTGCTGCATCAATGAACGACTGTTGTGCATATAAGTCTACAAATTTTGAAAAGATGTAGTTAATGACTGAGTGGTTTAAAAATTTAGGGTAGATTGTACCAACTTCTCTACTATATGCAAAAAAGCATTGTGAATAACAGTTGTAAAACTTGAGATTCGTAGTTTTTCTCTTCAGATTAATGTGAACATGATATTTTGTATTCCGTTTGGTGAATGATTGTATATTTTGTCTGGAAGTATTGACCTTAACCATCATACTGTGTACTATGTATATGAAACTGTTTTCCTGTTCACTCCTCTAAATATTTTGTTTTAAAATTACTGCTATTTAGTGCAAGATTGTCTGGAAGTGGTTCATTTGCTGCAGATGTTGATGATTTTATACCAGACAATAAAATATTGTTACTCTGCTTAAGTCTTTTAATTTGGGCAGCAATAAACACGTTTTTCATATGTGATATATTTCATGGCTACTTTAACATTGAAGTTGGGAGTGTTTAGTAGTGCTGTGGTTGAAGGACAACACCTGTGACCATGCATTTGAATGGAGAAAAGGGAGGTTTTTGAAATGCAGAACGAAACTCTTTCAGAGAGAACAGCTATGTAAAAGAGTTCTGATTTTCATACCCTCATGAAATTGGAAGGGTGAAGGAGTAATCTTTTTGGTTTCTTGGTCTGCAACTTTGACTTTGACCATAACTTTTGAATTATGCAAAGATTAGATTTGAATTGTGGTAAAATGAAAGGTTATGTCACAAATGAATATGCTTGGGGACATGGTGTCAAATGCAAGAACAGGGAGTTGCAATGCCAGAAGAAATGGGGTTATGGATAAGACAGGTTTGGAAACAAAAGTTAAATCCTGTCATGGCACAGTCTCGGGGGGGGGGGGGGGGGGGGGTACCGCTTTTTTTGCAACCCTGGGGTGAAATTCCCTTATTAGTCCCCTACCGACAAAGTCGAAGGTGACTTTAGGTTTGCAGTCAGTCCAGTTTTCCGCACTTTTTTTCTCTGTTCTTGCAGATATTTATTTTATATTTGGTATGTTGCTTTGCCATAACAAGTTACAGATCAAGTTCGAATTTCATCTTGGTCCGTTGATTTTTCACTTAGTTATGGCCCTTGGACTTAGAAAAATCGCATGAATTATCAGTTTTCCAGACTTTTTGGTTGTGCTTGTAGATATTCATTTGATCTTTGGTACATTGCTTTCCCATCACAAGTTGAAGATCAAGTTCGAATTTCGTCTCGGTCCATTGATTTTTCAATAAGTTATGGCCATTGGACTTGGAAAAATACATGTAGCATGAATTATCAGTTTTCCAGACTTGTTTTGGTTGTACTTGCATATATTCATTTGATATTTGGTGCATTGCTTTGCCATCACAAGTTACAGATCAAGCTTGAATTTCGTCTCGGTCTGTTGATTTTTCATTTAGTTATGGTCCTTTTACTTTGAAAAATAGCATGAATTATCAGTTTTCCAGACTTTTTTTGTTTGTGCTTGCAGATATTCATTTGATAATTGGTACATTGCTTTGCCATAAGTTAGAGATCAAGTTCGAATTTGGTCCCGGTCCATTGATTTTCCATTAAGTTATGGCCCTTGGACTTGGAAAAATAGCTTGAATTGTTAGTTTATATCCAAGTTTCTTATCTCTGTAAACACTCATTAAAACTTCTAGCATAGTAATACAACAATATAGCTAAATTATTCATGATCACCTACATGCCACAGTTTATTGACTTGGTTAAAGACCTAAACCTAATTATATATGTCTTTTTTCCTGGTCTAGTCTCTACTCGAATAGGATTTGATTTCCAACCATTCCTATCCTGGTTCCCCAATTTTCCCTTTTACCATAACCTACATAATGAACTTTGAATATTGTTTTGGCACAGTAATTTTTGCAGCCGGTAGGGGACTATGTATTGTCATGCAATACTTTCAGAATGCTAGTATTTCATAACTACCCATAAGAGATTCTTATAACCTTCCATACCTTTCTTTCATAGGATTATCTGTATCTTTCATCCGTAGATATGAGAAAACACAATATCCTACTGTCTGGAATTTATAGAAGCATTGGTAAACCTCACTTTTTCGACGCAACCTGCGTGTTTATCAGGAGACATGCATTACATAAACGAATATCACATACTACACGCTACGAAAAAGCGACCAACATTATTAATCTACATCGTTTCAACATAATAAGAGGGTCACTATCTTGAACAGTGTAATTTAACAGGAGTACTGGAGACGGTGCATAATACGCCCGCCACATGCTTTTGTGGGACGTTTTTCTTGAGCCATGAGTTGTAGAACTTCACTGCAGGTAGTATCAGCCATTAAGCTGCTACACACTTTCTTTTGCATGCAAGGTCCTAGCTTAAAACTGTGACAGGAGGTAAATAGACAATCCAAAAGCTCTACGTAAAAGATTTCCCCAAAATTTACTACATGAAATTGTAATTTTTCAAACATCAAAGAAATTGTTGAGAATCACAACTTTTGCAATTGTTGACCAAGGTCTGTTCAAAAACCGAGACGGACAAACAATTGAAATATTTCCTCCAAGTGGTTAAGTTCAGCAGCCTATATTTTTCTCAAAGACTAAAGGAAATAAAAATCCTTGTCACATACACATCAATACCCATACAAACACTGCATGATAGGAAGGTTCTCACTTGAATACTGTGGGATGAGTTAGACAAAGCAAAACATATACTCTATATACTATTTCATGTCGCTATGTCTTCAAAAGTGACCAAGTTCAACAACCTGTAATATTCTGAAAATTTTACGAAAATCAACATCCTTACCACATGCACATCTTCAATACTCATACAAACACTCTGAAAAGTAGGAAGGTCCTTACTCAAAAACTTGTAGAGGAGTTAGACGGACAAATCATGTACCCTCCATATAACAAATGTCAAATAAAGGGACAAAAGTCATGGGAGGTCGAAATGGATCAAAATAGCAATATGATCTAGAGTGATCCACATAGAAGCTACATAGCAAGTTTTAGCTTGATATACAACAGAGAAATGAAAATAGAAAACTCTAAACGGACGCACGTACAGAAATCGCTATACCATAATACGGCTCGTCAAAAAAGGAAGATAACTGACGATATCCACGTTTTAGCCAATGTTGCAGCTTGAGGAGACATTATACATACACGTATATAGGCACAAAGTATTCAATGCAATTGAAATTCATTGAACCTGAATATATTGACGTTATCGAAAAAGGAAAAGGGCCAAGTAACTGAGTTTTTCCTATTGTGGTTGTATCAAAGAAAAGTTCAGATATCCGTATATGTGTCGAGTCAATGAGGCAGTGATTCGTGAGAAATACCATATTCCAACTGTGAATGAAATCCTACAAGACTTGAATCAAAGCAAAACTGGATATGAAGGGGCTTATAAATACCAGTGACAGTGAAATTGCAGACAAGGAGGAAATGACTATAAAATTTGTAATGGCTGACCATGTGACAGACTAAAAAACAAACATTGATTTGAATATCCCTCATGTGAACCCCCCTCCTGTAGATCTTCCTTATACTCAGACAGTTAACATTGGTGAGCCAGTACCTCAATATCACAACACAGGTTTGAATAATTTTCATGGCATACCTGCAATGAACATTCCACAAAACCCTTCTCCAGTATGAAAGGTGAATATAACGAACAGTTATTTAGTCAGTTACTCATAACTCCCACTAGCAATACAAAATAGATAGTTAGGCAAACACGGACCCATGGACACACTAGAGGTGGGACCAGGTGCCTGGGAGGATTAAGAATCCCCTGTCGACCGGTCACACCCACCGTGAGCCCTATATCCTGATCAGGTAAACGGAGTCATCCGTAGTCAAAATCAGTGTGCCAAGAACGACCTAACAATAGGTATGAAACACGTCATACAGCATTTGACCCAATGATAGATTGTATTGAGGAACTAGATCGTTATAACGACCATAGAATTTGCGAAATACTGACTTCAATCGAGAATGTTGAAACCCCTGTACCATCAACTTGTTTGTCAGTAGCTTACCTCGATTTAAAAACTGACCATACGCAGAACAAGCTCTTGCGTATCGAAGCAGAAGTGGACGACTCTGTGGTGTCTTTTATTCCGAGCTCACAGGGATATATCGAATCGACATATAAATGAAAGATTATTATTGTTGATAGACAAAACGTCGTCGATATATCTAAAAGTCGAATTAAAGGCCACAGCAAGAAATATTTTCTTCTCACGTGGAAGTTTTTGAATGAATTCTGCTTCATATGAATATAAAAACAGGACAGCTAACAAAGGAGCACCATTCGTGCCCATGGGTATTCCAACAGACTGTTGGAAGACCTGATCACCAAAGACCACGAAAATATTGTCAATGAGGAATTCTAACATATCTTTTATTTCAACTTCAGAGTACTTGTGCGTGGAATCGGAGTGGTGTTTAACAGAGTAATTTTTGGATGACTGATCACTAGATAGGAATATTTCCGTTTTCCATTTTTGTTGAAGAAGCAACTGTCTATGATGTCAAAAAGTCTAGTCTTTAATTTATCATGAGGAATGGTCGTGTAAAGTGTTGAAAAGTCATAAGTTTTGATGTTATTGATTTGGGAAAAGTTTTGCGATTTCAAGTTTAGTAAAAGGTCTTTAGAATTTTTTTAGAGTCCACATTTGATTAACACCACTTCTGGCATATGTAGTCGCACAGTAACTTTGAAGTTTCTCCTTCACATCTGTTAATATTTTCGTGAGGAGCAAAGATATGGGCTTGGTAGAACGCTTACTGGATACAGTAATGTATCTTTGTGTGTAAGGGTTTTTATGTAGTTTAGGAATCCCGAATAGGTACGGTAACTCATATTCATTCGACCCATTGACTGGGATATTAATTGTGTCTAAAACTGAAGTAGCGTTTTGAAGAATTTCATCTTTTGAAATGGCAGTTGGAGTATAAGTACGATTACCAAAAGTGGAATTAATGCCAAATTCGTTTAAAATACAGTTGTAATAATGAGCCTTACAAACAAAGACAATGTTGTTACAAGCTTTGTCAGCTGGAACCAAAACATATCCCTCCTGTAAACTATCTAATTCTTTTATCACTTCTGGTTTACTAAACACAGAAGGATATATGGTATGTACTTTTGTTTTAATATGTCTAATGCGGGATTTCAATATTCCTCCTGTGTTTTTAACCCATTCTGATAATGTATCAAGTTCTTTTTCATATTTAGCCCATTGTCTGGTATAATCTTCTGCAGAATTCATGATAGAGATGAAGTTCTGTCGCCAATTGAAAGACCGAGGTTCTCTGTATTAAGGACTTTTTAGAATAAGTGATTTGAGGTCCTCATTTTCAATTATATCAACATCACCAGTAATGACATGTCCAGCTGGACTATAGTTGAAAGAAGAACAAGAACACGTAGGTGGATTATGTATAAGATGGTCTATATCTAGGCACTGCAAATTTTGTTTATAATTAAAAACTTCGGATGCAATAGTAGAAGTATAGCTGTAGGAAATACAGGGTGTAGACTTGAACTTGAAATAAGTTGGAATACCCGACTGAACCCTTTTACGACGAAGAATGTTGCTTATCTTGACGGCATCTATTCCTTTGTTTGTAAATTAAAGCTTAAGGAGGTGACGGCATGATTTGTAAGGAATATCATCCATGACCCGTGGTGGTTTAAAGAGCTTGTGATTGGCAACATCCATAATCATAGAGTTCAGTCTGTATTCAGGTGTTGAAAAAGCCAAGTATAGACTAGCTGTGGCTTCTTCAAATAACGTATGTAAAACTCTCAATGGAACAGAGTAAAGTTTTGTACGAATATGATGTGGACCTAATTGTCTGTTGACGTAAGGTAAAAGTGAATCAAACGTTATAATCATTTATACTTGGTCTTTTATATGAACGATGTCCGTGACTGCGTTTCCGTTTTTGAGTATTGGGAAAGAGTCGCATCACATTCACGTTATTTCCTTGTGGAGTAGTCAAATTTCCCACATCATATACATTATCATTGTATCCGTATGGAAATGCAGTGCCTAGGGTCCTAATCCAGTGATCTTCTCGTTGTCTACGAAAAGGGATACTTAATGTTGGATTGTTTGTGTGATGGTAATTTTTTTCAAACATCCTTACCCTCATGGACAAGATGGAGTGGTTCGTTGCATTAAAATGCTTGTAAAGAAGTTGGTTACCACCATTATTTATTTGAAATTTGTGCCCCGATATTCTTTTATTAAGTGAACCCTTAGGTTCTCTTGCATAAATTAAGCCACACAGGTTACACTCAATAGCGTAGACAACGTTAGAAAATTTACAAGTCAAATTATCAAAAGTTTTGGTACAGATGAATGAATTTCTAGTGATTAGTATATCACAAGTTTTACAATTTTTTACAGAACATTTTGAGATCGAGCACATGGGATCTGAAAAGGAATGATAAAAAATATTTATATCCCGACAGCGAGCAGATACAAGTTTACACCTACTAATATTCCGCCAATGAATCCCTGTGTTGTTCCTATGATAGACTTTTCAAAATTCATGCTGAGAAAAGACCTTCTCCTCATAAGATTTTCAAAGTTTGATGACAAAGCAGAAACTTTTGGGCATGATCTGCTACATGTTTTTCACCTTTAATAATCAGAATCTACTGTCTAATGTGTTCAAAAGATTTTACATATAAGTTAAGGCTATGCATTATCACAGAAGCTCATTTTAAAGAGTTCATCATTTGTTTTGTAAACAAAAATTACGGTATGTAATCGTTTACGAATTTTTTAAAAGAAATGGATATCGATCTAAGTTTATTATATTTTTTACATTTCAAGCATTCTTCAGGTAAAATTTGTCATCTAAAAGTTAAAATTTGTGACTATGCAAAATTATGCTTTATATTACAAAATTAATATTTCACTACTTTGTATACATAAAAAGACTGGAGTCTTTGTTTACATAACATAGATTTAAGGCTAAAATATTGCTTTCATTCTTGCATTCAGAAGGTCAAAATGTTGGCTGTCAACATTAAATGAGTTTTATTTTTAATTTTTCACCAAAAAAAAAAAATATTTTGTTCAAAAATCGTGAACCAGTCCCTATAATTGTAAAATGGTTAGGACCGGAATCATCACAATTTGCACAGACTCTGCGTTCAACCACTCCTCATGATCCACACCTTTGTCTTAAAAGAATATGGGATCGTTTTCATGATAGATATGGTAGACCATAGATGATAGAACAGGCCTTGAAGAGGAAACTCAACTCTTGCCCTGTCCTTACAAACAAGGATAACGCAAAATTATATGATCTTGTGGGCATACTTATCGAAGTGGAATCTGCGATAGCAAATCCTGAATTAACACTAGTTTTTTATATTCATCAACGGGTGTTGTCCCAATTGCGACAAAACCGCCACCCTCACTTCAGGAAAAATGGTCGACCCAAGCTTCAAATTATAAGAAACGGCATTGTGATCCATTCCCGCCATTTTTGTTTTTCGTAAATTATGTACGAGAAATTTGTAAAATGCGTAACGATACTGGATTAACGTCAATCACTTCAATTCAGCATGGAGCCAAATCCAAGTCAAAAAATACATCTAATGATGTAACACAGAAATATCAACCTCAAGTTCCGTTCGCTGTCCTATCCACAGTGCTGGTCATTCTCTCAATGAATGTCGTGGATTCAGAAAGCGATCTCTTCAAGACCGTCAGAAGTTTTTCAGAGACAAACGTATTTGTTTCCGATGGTGTGCCTCGGACAATCACATTTCAAAAAACTGTACTGCGAATGTGAAATTTGTGGTAACTCTCGCCATGCTACAGCTTTACGTGTAAATCGTAGCAATAATTTTGTTCCTTCCGTTCACACTCAAGACTTCGGATCAAACTACAGAGTCATGGGGGGAGACAACATATATGAATGCCGAGAAAGTTGGAAGTCTGTGCACTAAACTGTGTCGTGATGTCATTGGAGGTCGTTTTTGTGGCCAAATTGTTCTTGTGATCCATGTGTTTACTATTACAAATCCAAAATCAACAACACGTGTGTTTGCTGTAATCGATTATCAGAGCAACCGTACTCTAATCTCTACTGACTTGATGAATGAGTTAGGAATCGAAGTTGGAACTAAGACTTATAACCTGTCCACTTGTTCGGGAAATTCGACATTTGAAGGAAGGTATGTCGATGGATTGTGTGTTAAGTCAATTGATGGTTCAGCTGAGTTCAATTTACCTGAAGTTATAGAATGTGACTCTATTCCGAGTGACAAGATTTCTTCGAAATTACCGGAATTAGACCCGAATGTGAAATTTGGACCATTGATTGTGCGCGACTTACCCGACGTTCATCATGTCAAAGATCATATCATTGGTAGTAAAGGTCAGCCATTTGCTCAACATCTTCCGTTAGACTGTGTCATTATTGGTGAAGTTTGTATTGGAAAAACCCATCCTCCAAAGGAAGTGAATGAGCGCAAAACAAACATATTCAACGATGGCCGCCATACAACATTTTCTTTGTGTCCATACAGCATCAACGTCAAAGAAATTCATAATAATGTGTTTGTTAGGACTCCAAATGACAATTAAGTTCGTTCTTCTGTTGAGACCGGAAATTCCTTGCACTCATGGATGCTGAGTTCTGTAAGGATAAGACTGGCCACATAAAAAGGACATAGGCATAATAACAAACAGCAGGGGTTTTTTGTGGGTTTTTTTTTTTTTTTTTTTTTTTTTTTGTTAACAGCACTGCAAGAGCTGTATGTAAGAGCACTAAGTATATAAAAATAATCGCAAATTAAAAGCTAATCTAAAGAGATGCGTTTTGAGATCCACTTTAAAATTAGACAATTCGTTACTAGCTTGAAAATACGGATGTATATTTAATTGCTGTTATAAAATTTAGAAATTCATTTCAAAATTAAGGATTATCTCCCTCATGCATAACTCTTATCCTTGGACGAATTTGGCTCCATTTGTTTGGCACGCTGTTTTTGGCAATATTTAGATCTAAAACTTCATAGTTATTTCGGATTTCAAACATTTCGGTTGAGCATCACTGAAGAGACATTATTTGTCGAAATGCGCATATGGTGCATCAAAATTGGTACCGTATAAGTTTTACAATGAAGTACATTGTCTGAGTTTAAAAGGCAGAGAATTCCAGAGACTCGATGCAGCCTTGTCCAAACGTCGATCCCCATATGTTTTCGTACGTGTCCGAGGTACCTGGAGAAGATGCAGAGATTTGGATCTTAGTGATCGTGTGGGATTGTAAACTGTAAGGATATCCTTTATATAAACTGGAGATAGGTTGTTGAGAGATTTGAAAGTATGAAGAAGTATCTTATATTGTTATTTTTCTCGTGACACTTTAACCCCGCTGTGCACTTCCAAGTGCATCTGAAGCTGTAAATCTCATGAAGAAAACACAAGCAACACTTAGCGAAAATAGACATATTCGTCTACATAAAATTGCTTCAAACAGTGCTGATGTTATGGAGGCTTTTCTTATGTTTGTGAAACCTTACTTGTTCAGAACAACTTGGGGATGATTTGGGATTTGAACAAAGATTAATTTGTGTTTCAAATTGTGGAGAAAAATAGATGGGTAAATTGAATATAAAACGTTTGACAGTATTTGAAATAAGAAAAATAGGACATTATTTTTGAAATAGATAAAATGGACGAGTAATTGAAATACAAAAAATAGGACAGCAATTAAAATAGTAGCTGCAGAACTGTAGCTCTCTGAAAAAATATTTTGACATAACAGAGAGCTACAGAGCCACCCCTTATAAAAACCTTCGATTTACGGCTCACAAAAAGTTGCGCACGGTTGAGGCCTTATATCGTTGTATTCTTGAGTTGCTGTTTCATATATTTAATATCAAAAAATTCTTAACATATTTTCCTACTATACTTGTGTCTAAACATACCTTCAAATATTCATTAAAGCCCCATACGACCTGAAAACTCCCAGCTTCAAATGATTTCGTTTATTGACGTAGCCATGTTAGGTAGCCGGGTCAATTCGAATCCTGGTTAATTTCCATACTTGCACAATAACGTCTAGATGTGAATTCATATCCCCACAAATATTTTAGCTAAATATTTCAAATAATGTATCATCCCAGTGCCTTTAGATAATAATTATTCTAATAACTAAACTCACGGCAATGCAGCTTTCATTAGTCTGGTCCGGTCTCCATCTCTGCCACACGAGTGTTAAGGACTTTAGTAGCGTTTTCATGAATCAAGAGCTTATTTTACCTTAAGAAAAACTTTATTTTTTTAATTTCTATAAATTATTCGTATTGATGATCAATGAAGAGCGAATACATAACATATAACGAATTTTATGAATATATACCAACAACAACAGGGTACGAATTGACCCGGCTACCTAACATGGCAACGTCAACAAACGAAATCATTTGAAGCTGAGAGTTTTCAGGTCGTATGGGGCTTTAATGAATATTTGAAGGTATGTTTAGACACAAGTATAGTAGGAAAATATGTTAAGAATTTTTTGATATTAAATATATGAAACAGCAACTCAAGAATACAACGATATAAGGCCTCAACCGTGCGCAACTTTTTGTGAGCCGTAAATCGAAGGTTTTTATAAGGGGTGGCTCTGTAGCTCTCTGTTATGTCAAAATATTTTTTCAGAGAGCTACAGTTCTGCAGCTATTAAAATAGGAAAATAAGGACAGTAAGTGAAATAGGAAAAATAGAACAGTATATTAAATAGGGAAAATAGGACAGTAAATGAAATAATACAATAAATGGACAAGAGGCCCAAGGGCCACATCGCTCACCCGAGTCACCGTGGCCCATAACTGAAGACTTTCCATATATATTTGCATGTAAAACCTTAGTCCCTATTATGGCCCCAACCTACCCCTGGAGGCCATGATTTTTGCAAACTTGAATCTACACAATGTCAGAAGCTTTCATGTAAATGTCAACTTCTTTGGCCCGATGGTTCTTGAGAAGAAGATTTTTAAAGATTTTCCCTATATTTGTATGTAAAACTTTGATACCCTATTGTGGCCCCATCCTACCCCCGGGGGCGATGATTTGAACACACATGAATCTGCACTATGTCAGAAAGCTTTCCTGTAAATATCAGCTTTTCTGGCTCAGTGGTTCTTAAGAAGATTTTTAAAGACTTTTCCTATATGTGTGTATGTAAAACTTTGATCCCCCCTTGTGACCCCATCCTACCCCCGGAGGCCATGATTTGAACAAACTTGAATCTACACTATGTCAAAAATCTATCATGTAAATATCAGCTTTTCTGGTGCAGTTGTTCTTGAGAAGAAGATTTTTCATATATATATGTATGTAAAACTTTGATCCCCTATTGTGGCGCTATTCAACCCCCGGGGGCCATGATTTGAACAAACTTGAATCTGCACTATGTCAAAAAGCTTACATGTAAATCTCAGCTTTTCTGGCTCAGTGGTTCTTACGAAGAAGATTTTTTAAGATTTTCCCTATATATTTGTATGTAAAACTTTGATCCCCACGCCCTTGTGGCCCCATCCTGCGAAAATACATTGACAAATTTTTGGAGTCTTCTCCAGAACCAGATGGCCAATTTCAACGAAACTTTGCACAAAACACCTCCAGGTGAAGGAAATTCACGTTTGTTCAAATGAAGGTTATGCTCTCTTGAAAGGAGAGATAATCACGAAAATGTAGAATTAGGGTGGGGTAATTTAAAAATCTTTTTCCACAAGTAAATGTAACACTCATCTTAAAGACCACTGGGTCAGAAAAGTTAAAATTTCATGAAACCTTCCTGACATAGTGCAAATTCAAGTTTGTTAAAATCATGGCCCCTGGGGATAGGTTGGAGCCACTATAGGGGATATATGCCGATATATACGGGAAATATTCGGGACTGGGTAAAACCGTTTTCTCTTACTCTTTATTAACACAACTGTGTCTGAGCAAATGTAAAACTGTGAAACTCTTTGCAAGTGTTGTAGTAGGACGAACAATCATTAATTGATTGATTGATGTTTTCTGCCACACTCAACATTTTTTCAGTTATCTGGTGGCGCCCAGTTTTTATGGGTGGAAGAGAGAACCCAGATACAATGTACCTGGAAAGAGATCACCGACCTTCCGAAAGTAAACTGGGAAACTTTCTCACTTACCGGCGCGAGCGGGATTCGAAAATAACCATGTGTACAGTATTAAAGCAAATGAAAATATACAGTACTTGAAATAATTTATTACATGATTAGAATTTCGGGAAACTTTCTCACTTACCGGCGCGAGCGGGATTCGAAAATAACCATGTGTACAGTATTAAAGCAAATGAAAATATACAGTACTTGAAATAATTTATTACATGATTAGAATTTCATACACTAGTATAGAAATTACTAAAGTAGTACGACAAAGAAAATTCTACATGATAGTAAATGAAAAAGTGAAGTTAACGAACAGTGATCAATTTATAAACCTTTTTCTCAAGAACCATTGGTACAGAAAAATTGTAATTTACCTGAAAGCTTCCCGATATTGTGCACATTCAAGTTTGTTAAAATCATAGTCCACATGGGGTAGGGTTCAGCCAAAATATGGGATTATAATTTTGCATACTAGTATATGGGGGAAATCTTTAAAAAATAATGACCCCTGAGAGTAGGTGGTGCCACAATAGTGGATTAAAGTTTTACAGAAGAATATGTATGGAAAATCTTTTTAAAATCTTTTCAAGAAGCACTGGATCAAAAACACTGACATTTTATGAAACCTTCCGGAGAAAGTGCAAATTCAACAAATAATGGACCCAAGGGATAGGGCTGAAACACAATATAGGGGTATATATGCTGATATAAATGGAAAATATCTCATGAACTTCTTAAACTTGGACTTTCATATCTTGAATATAGATTCTATAAGGCAAGACCTGTTTATACTTTGGTGTTGACCTTCAAAAACGGCAGGGTCATGTGGCTCAGGTAAGGGATGTGGCCTATGACTCTTTTCTTGAAGTATATGAGATCAACCTTGAGCCTTTTCAAACTGGTATTTATTTCATGGATCGTTAACGTGCTCCATTCAATTTGCTTGTTTGAAGAGGCTTGAGGATATCATGAAAAGACGAAGATAACAGTGATCGATCTGATATACTTTCAAAACCGGAGGACATTTCTTGAATAACTGAAAGCAGGATAATAATTAATTGTGACCTTTTTTCATTCAATCACTGGAAGCCCTAAAGGCTACCAGTGATTGAGTATTTTTCCAGGGAGACGTGTCCATCAGGCGACGCTGTTGAAACACTTGGAGGACGATAGTAAGGAAATGGTGGCATCTCTTTAGAGATGGAATAGAACAGTACATGAAACAGCACAGTAAATGACAATCCACAGTAGATTAAACAGCACGTATGATAGAATAGTAAAGTAAATTTGTAAATAAAATAGAATAGTAAATACATTTGGCCAGGAAAGATGTACAAAAAATGATTTCTAAGCAATATTACTAGCAATTTCATGAATGAAAGATGAAGATAACAAACACTGTTCAATCTTTATAACTCCTATAAGCTTGTTCTGCGTATTGGCAGTTTCTAAATCGAGGAAGGCTACTGACAAACAAGTTGACGGTGCAGAGGTTTCAACGGTCTCGTTTAAAGTCAGCATTTCGCAAATTCTATGGTCGTTATAATAATCTAGTTTGCCAATACAACCTATCATTGGGTCAATTGTTGTTTGACGTGTTTCATACCGATTGTTAGGCCGTACTTGGCACATTGATTTTGACTACGGACAACTCCATTTACTTCATCAAGATATTGGGCTCACGGCGGGTGTGACCGGTCGACAGGGGATGCTTACTCCTCCTAGGCGCTTGATCCCACCTCTGGTGTGTCCAGGGGTCCATGTTTGCCCAACTATCTATTTTGTATTGATTATAGGAGTTATGAGATTGATCACTGTTCGTTATCTTCACCTTTCATAGACATATAGCAGGGTAGGAATGGTCCAATTTTGTCGATTCTTCAAATCTTTGGATTATTTTATCGTACATATGAATTGACTGCCCTAAATAAAATCTTACCACAGGTAACAACTACGATAAAATTATTTCACAGCTACGGGTATATGTGTACAGAGCAATTTGATGACAATGAATATTAAAAGATGATATGGGTGAGGCTAAATGTATATACACTTATGTTATACGTAAACAGGAAACGGTTAAAATGAAAACTAAAAGTATTGCAACTTTGATTTAAATAAATTCTGATATTGTATTAAATGGAACCTTTCAACAATTGTTGTACTAATTACTTTAAATACTCCATTCTGGAAATTCAAAATCTCTCCTTCCCATTCAATGTTTTCACCATCTTCATTCATCCATGTCTGAATTATATCTTGATTAACCAGTTCTTTGGAGGTCACTTGGTTTTCATTACATACATCCACTTTTGACTTTCTCACATTTAAAAGCATTATGGTCAGTTTTTAAATCAATGCAAGCTACTGACAAACAAGTTGATAGTACAGGGGTTTAAAGTAGCTCATTACACTAAAAAATTATTTAATGATTTGTTAAAACACCTCTTATGAAGTATGATTTCACCACCGAAAGAGTGATACAAGTTCTAATATATATTATATGATTTTTTGTGATTTATTTCGGAATAATGAAAAAGGTGCTTTGCTTGCCAATAACATACTCTGGGGTTCAAAATTCGCCGTGATTTGATGCATTATATGAATATCTAAGAAAACATGCCTGAACGACTCAGATAGACATTCTAATTTTTTGAATAAAAAAAATATTTATGAAAATTGAAAACATTATTTTTTAAATCTACGGATAAAATCTTCAAACAACATGTCAATTAGAAAAATATATATCAGAGAAATATATTTTAAACAGAAAATGAAATGAAATGGTCAAAATTCAGAAATACTACGATTTTTCAAATTTAAACCAAGCCGAATTAAAAAAAGAAAGTAGCCATAGAGAACATTGTAATCAGAAAACTACATTACTTTGATGCAAAATGGTTTACAAATTAAATGAAATTATAAAGGAAACTAATTTCTTGATGAAAAGTGCATACAATTAAAAACAATAAGATTTTTGTTTTTAGTAAATTCTATCAAATTTGATCGGGATCGGTACTTTTTCCTCTCATTTGAATATAGTGATTACATCTGAAGGTCATTTTGTTTCAATTTCTTTTTAAAATATATTTCTTCGATATATCTGTTTTCTAACTGACATGCTTTTTGAAGATTTTATCCGTAGGTTTGAAATATATCAACGAATAACGTTTTCAATTTTCATAAATTATTTTTTCTAAAAACAATTAGAACGTTTATATTTGAATCTTTTAGATTTATTTATTTATTTAGATTTATTAGATATTCATATCCTGCACCAAATCACAGCGAAATTTGGACTCTAGAATCTCTTATTTGCAAACAAAACACCTTTTTATCATTCAGGAGAAAATCACAAAAAATTCATATCAAATTTTTCGATGGTGAAACCATACTTCATAAGATGTGTTTTAACGAGCCATTATATAAAATTTTGGTGTAATGAGCTACCTTAAAGTCAGCATTTCGCAAATTATATGGTCGTTATAACGATCTAGTTCGTCAATACAACCTATTATTGGGTCAAATGCTGTCTGACGTGTTTCATACCGATTGTTAGGACGTTCTTGGCACACTGATTTTGACTACCGATAACTCCGTTTACCTGATCAGGGTATAGGGATCACGGCGGATGTGTCCGGTCGACAGGGGATGTTTACTCCTCCTATGCACCTGATCCCACCTCTGGTGTGCCTAGGGGTCCGTGTTTGCCCAACTATCTATTTTGTATTGCTTGTAGGAGTTATGAGATTGATCACTGTTCGTTATCTTCACCTTTCACAAATAAAGATTGCTTAATAGAAATATCATGTTTAAAACAAAATAAGATTTGCCATAACACTAAAAACTGATTAAGTGTGTTAAGAATTTATTTGTAATTTGATAGAGAATCTGCTTTAACCGAAACAGTTACTAGTTTATTTAACTTATTTAAACAACATGACACGAGCCTAGTTTATATAACAAAGAATTCTGATCTCTGTATCCCCCATGTACCTCGACAACTGACACTCAAATTTTTGCTGACCATAATGAATACCTTAGTTAAGTATTCTACACATTAACAAGAGGCTCATGGGCCACATCGCTCACCTGAGTCACCTTGGCTCATATTTAAAGATTGTTCCTATACATTCGCATGTAATACTTTGATCCCTATTGTGGCCCAACCTACTCCCGGGGCCATGATTTTTACACAATTGAATCTGCACTATGTCAGGAAGTGTTCATGTAAATGTAAACTTTTCTGGCACAGTGATTTTTCAGAAGTTTTTTAATGATTTTCCCTATATATTTGTATGTAAAATTTTGAACCCCTACTTTGGCCCCATCTTACCCCCGGGGACCATGGTTTTTACAACCTTGAATCTGCACTATGTCAGAAAGCTTTTGTGCAATTGTAAACTTCTTTGGTTTTCTGGCTTAGTGGTTCTTGAGAAGAATTTTTTCCCTATAAATCTGTATGTAAAACTTTGATCCCCTATTGTCGCCCCACCTTACTCCCGGGGGTCATGATGTTAACAAACTTGAACTGCACTATGTCAGGAAGCTTTCATGTAAATTTACACTTTCCTGGTCTAGTAAATTTTGAGAAGAAGATTTGAAAAAAAATTCCTATATATTTATATGTAAAACTTTGATTCCCTATTGTGGCCCCATCTTACCCCACTATGTCAGGAAGCTTTCACGTAAATCTCAGTTGTTCTGGCTTAGTAGTTCTTGAGAAGATTTTAAAAGATTTTTCTAATATACAGTATTTGTATGTAAAACTTTGATCCCCTATTGTGGCCCAATCCAAGTCACGGAGGCCATGATTTAAACAAATTTTAATCTGCACTATGTCAAGAAGCTTTCATGTAAATTGCAGCTCGGTTGTTGAGATGATTTTTAAAGATTTTCCGTTGTATATTTGTATGTAAAACTATGATCCCCTATTGTGGTCCCATCCTACCCCCCGGGGGCCATAGTTACAACGACCATAGAATTTGCGAAATGCCGACTTCAGTCGAGACTGTTGAAACCCCTGTACCATCAACTTGTTTGTCAGTAGCTTGCCTCGATTTAAAACTGACCATATGCGGAACAAGCTCTTGCGTATCGAATCAGTTGAGAGATATAAACACTATATGCAGGTGATAATGGAAAATTGCTACATAAATATGGGAAGTTGACGATGGAGAAGCTGAAATCATCCCGTTTGTCATGTAGTTGAGTTTGTCAGTTTGCCGTTAATGTCTACTTCCAATAAAATATCTAAATATGAAGCAGAAGTGGACGACTCGGTGGTGTCTTTTATTTCGAGTTCACAGGGATGTAACTTTACACTTTCCTGGCTTAGTGGTTCTTGAGAAGATTTTTAAGGATTCTCAATATATATTTGTATGTAAAACTTTCATCTCCTTTTCTAGCCTCATCTTGCCCCCGGGGATCATGATTTTTACAAACTTGAATCTGCACTATGTCAGCAAGCTTTCATGTAAATCTCAGTTTTTCTGGCTTAGTGGTTCTTGAGAAGAAGATTTTTAAAGATTTTTCCTATATATTTGTTTGGAAAACTTTGATCCCCTATTGTGGCCCCATCCAACCCCCGGGGCCATACTTTCAACAAACTTGAATCTGCACTTTCTCAGGAAGCTTAAATGTAAATTTACACTTTCCTGACTCAGTGGTTCTTGAGAAGATTTTTTTTTAAAGATTTCCCTTTATATTTGTATGTAAAACTTTCATCCCCTATTGTGGCCCAATCCAAACCCCAGGGTCCATGATTTTAACAAACTTGAATCTGCACTATGTCAGGAAGCTTTCATGTAAACTCAACAGGAGATCAGAAAAGCTCACAGGTGAGCTAAAAATTGAAATTTTCCAGCTCAAATCATGTCCGTTCCCCTTTAAAAGTCGGATAAGACATAGGTATTATTCAGTATACACTCTTTTACACAGCAGTGGCTGTTATCATGAAAGGAACATTCAGTAACATATACATGTAACTGGAAATCATTTTCATTATGATTGACTCGTCTAAGACAGATTATTGTTAGAGACAGATTATAGACAAGTTCGGGTATATTTTTTTCTAAGTAGCATGGCTGTATACCACATTCTAACAAATCAGATACCGTGACAAAAAGTGCTACATTTTTCATTTCAACACAAACAATTATAAACATGGGTACAATGCAAATTGATTACAAGTAATTAATTATAATTAATGCACAGCTTTCAGTTTGAAAAATGTAAAATACACACACTTAGTAGGTGACTTACGAACCTATCATCCCACATAATTTCCTTTAACATGGGAGTTGCTTAAGTTAAATTATATCATTTAAAGACTGAAATATCAAACATTTTCTTAGATACGTTATATAACAATAATCAGTGCACTGTCATACATGATAAATGGTACATACAATAAATAGTACAGCTCGCCTTATCGAAACGCACGATCACTGTTCGTTATCTTCGCCTTTCACAATATTGTTGTCAATGTCTTCCGGTTGATACTATTTTTAGCTTAAATGGAATTAGGTGGAATCGTTATCTTTACTATTCTGTGTAATTCATGACACCCGCTATTTTGCCAGTCCTCACGAACGTCATGTTTTCTTCAATTTCATTGGCTAAAAAGCTTACAGCTGGCTTATCACATTGAATATCTACTTTTAGTGTCTTACTGGTTTGTCAGTCCTCTCTCTCTCTCTCTCTCTCTCTCTCTCTCTCTCTCATGTTTTTTGTTTAGGAACTTCTTTTCGACATAAATACCCTAAATAAAACCATGGATTTCCAGATCCCTGTGGAATGTATAACTGAAGTTCTACGTTGGGTTTTAAGGCTGCTCTGCCTTTGTTACTATATAAAGAATACAACACTTGTTGGTCGGAATTCGATAACTTGCTTTGAAGAAAATACAATGCCGCTTTGCGATATAATTGTTCAAACTCCAGAATCACTTTTTCACTTCCAATGAACATTCCACCACCGACCCAAACATAATTATCTCGAAATATTCTGAATGGGTCTATCTTCATCGAAAACTTCTGAATTCGATTCACAGCTAATCTATTTGGATTCAAATCTGTTGGAATACTCAATTCGAATAACACATCTTTATTCACAATATCTCTAAAATATCCAATATCCAGCCAAGCATAATATGGTGCCTGAAAAACGTTTTTGCGCACTGCGTCTGCTGTAATGGTGTATTTGGTATGTTGGGCCGCCGCATATGCAGCATTTACTGTATTGGGGTAATATTTAGGATAACCAGGTAAATCATACACAGTCTGTATCTGTTCAATGACTTGAAAGGGCCATAACTCAGCCCGATTCATAAAATATATTTTTGTTGTGTTGATATGGTCAGCTCGTAGTTTTTCCATTAGATTTTTGAATTCTTTTGAGTCAGTGTAAACCACTAGAGGATTTACTAAATATTTAAATGTTTTTGCCCAAGCGAAGTATGTGTTCGTTGAGAAATGCAATTTTCCACCTGCCCCTTTTTGAAACGTTCCAAGATCCCAATAGGCCGTGACAATTGTGAGATTTGATGTATGCTCGCTAACATTTCCTTTAATTCCCACAGCATTTTGGGCAAGATTGACTGGTGAGTGTGCGTCCAGCGATGCCACCAACTTCTTCAAAAAGCTGGATTCGTTCCATAACTGCAAAAAGTAGAACATCAAATTATACATCAAAGTGGCTTAGTTAACCAGGAGATGAACCATCACAGCCCAGTCCTTTTGGATTCACTCCCAAAAAAGTCAACAAAATGATTTTTTTTTTTTAAAACATCTCATATTTTGATTGTAGCCAAAATAAAGCAAATGGAATGCTTGACAAAATTTTTATTTCAATGGTTTTGCTACGTATGGATTATATGTTGTAAATTATTTACTGTCTTATCGACAAACAAGCAGATGATGGAAAAAGTGTACAATGTGCACCAGGTGCACACCCAGTGGTCCTACTGCATGTAATGGATAAAACGGCAGTCCACTGTGGAACATTGGCGTGGTGATGCTAAGTCAATGATAAAATCCCTCATCAAATTTGGATGTCCACATAGATTATAAAATACATGTAGATCTTAAATTGTAAATGCGTCATATCTATTCTGTAGATGGTTTTAAATTGAGAGTATTTTGTCTTACACAGAACACAATCAAACGAAAACATACAATGCATTTGTAGGTGGATCGTCTCAAGCCACGATCTGGGGTTCGCATATAGCTCGTTGAACCCTGGGCGCCGACACTGTTGTGTCAACAATGTATTACAATATGTTACGTAAACTGCGATTGAATGATCGAAGGTCGCATCAAAGGTCAATCTCCGACTATGCTTTACTCGCACTGGTCAATACTTTCATGAGCTACGAGAAATACCACGTCCAGATGGGAGAGAATCGTACATATTTTTTTTTTCTAATATAAGATCAATGTTTAGAGTGATTTGAAAAAAAATAAATGGTGGATTTGATATCAAAATCAATGAATTTGAGTTAATTTATTTGAAAAGTTGTTGATAATTACATTGGTAACGAGATTTGAAAAGGATATGGTTTAAACTATCCATTCACAAAAACAACCAGGGAAAGGTGGTATGGAAACATCAACATACTATCGATTATATTTAATGCAACTTTTGTCCATTTTGCAATTTGTTTTTACGGGAATTATAAATGCGCCTGAAATAAGTATCTATGTCATTGCGTATTTGGATCCGATCATTATTAACATATAATATGAATAAACATGAGGAAATTGAATACCGTGTGGTCTGTCAATGACTTCACTCTTAGACTAACTTTTGCGATATACCATCTTGACCTTGGAAATTAAACTTTAATAATCCGGGAAAGAATAAGAAATAGGATTTCTGTCTTGACCTTCAACCTATTTATACATGTATATACGTGAGCCGCCACGACAAAACCAGGCTTGTTGAGTTTTATGTCATAATTGAGAAAACGACGTTAAAAGAAATATTAAACATCACGTTGTTTATTTTTTGACGTTGATTGTGTGCGACATCGAGCTGTGTTCCTTGATTTGTTTGGTAATAAAAATTATTATATTATCCTTTTAAATTTTTTAAAGCAGATTGTAAAAATGATATAAAGTAATCAAACTCTTCTAAAAAAAAAAATTAGCCATGCTAAGATTTATATCAGTAAAGAATGGAGTGCTGTAATGTACAATGTACATAGCGAGATAAAATATCGTGTCTATGCCAATCTAATTAAAACAAGAGGTACTGTGAGCAATTCTCACCAAGAATACCCCCCGCTTACCCCAATCTCCCAAAGGGTGTTGGTAATAGGTAAAACTTCAGTATTATGATCCAAAAGGTATCTAGGAACACAGCATCTCCATGCGATGAAAAAAGCCATTAAAGAATTTAAATGGAAACCATATTGCTACTTCGATGTCCAGTGCGCGTGACCTTTGACCTTTTGACCCCAAAATCGATAGGGAACATCTTCATCCCATGGGTAGTCCATATGTATGATATGGTGACTGTTGGTGGAAAGGATAATGCTTTAGAGCCCGGAAACCATTGCGTCTACAGACGGACGGACGGACGGACAGACAGACGGACAACCCGATTCCAGTACCCCCCCCCCCCCACAACTTGTTGTGGGGGGTATAATTAGATGTTAGATCCGCTCATATATTCGCTACACAATCTAATTAAAATTAGATGTTAGATCCGCTCATATATTCGCTACACAAACATCTAACAACTTCCCGTAGAGGGTCACGTCAGAGGTCAAATTTGCATGAAAAATTAACCAATCGCTACAAAGGTGGAATGCCATCGCCATCCAATGAAAATCCTCATTATATACTGTATTTGGTTACTTATCAAAGATCGCGACCGGTGAAGAAATGGAAGCGATTAAAACCGCTTTGAATATATTTGATCTCGAGGCTTTGAAAATGAACAAGAACAGTTACTTAAATGTCATCTTTGCTGAAGTATACATGAAAAGATCCCCCGATGTCGCCATAGTTTAAAATTTAAACAAAACACGCGATAAATAAGTCACGATCGTGGGTGCCGCCATTTTTTCTCTTCCTTGCGTAAACAATACATGGAATCGTGGGATAATACCCTATCGATATGAAGGGGGAAATTTGATTGGCTGTTGCAAATTTGACCTCTGACGTGACCCTCTATGGGATGTTGTTAGATGTTTGTGTAGCGAGTATGTGAGCGGATCTAAACCTCTAATTTTAATTAGATTGTGTCTATGCAAGCTAGCATTCCTGTTTCATGGACTTTTGAAAAGAACCTCCTATGCACAGTTATTGCATGACTTAAATGCAGAATAAATATATTTACAAATTTTAAAATATAAAAGTTGTGTAATTTGTTTCGTCAGATTTGTCGAAAACGAAAGTAGCAATTTACTTCACAGGTGTTGTTGAAACGTGGTGCGGAACATGGAATTCAATTTTTGTTCTAACCAGCATGGCATGATCTACAAATTTACGTACATAGTTTATCAATATCAATAAGATCAGTGTTTTTGTTGCATGCGTTTCTGTGCAAGCGGATGGAGCTGTAATATTTCATTAGTTATACAAGGATATCGAGGAAACTACATGCATATAGTAATTATGTTGAGTAAAAATAAAAAGAACAATGATAATGATTTCCGTGCATATTTTGTGAATTTGAAAATGCATTACAGCACCACTGTAGAACATGCGTTTTAATTCAATCATACCCGATTAATAATTGAAATTTGAAAAAACAATTGACCATTTTGAAAATTTAAATATTACTCCCACGACTTATTGCGGACATCGATTGTCGTTTTACTGCAATCTGTCACTCTACGTTAACCAAAATCGAATATACAAGTAATTACATATACACGTATCTTTAGCTGTTTCTCAAAAGGTGTAATGGGAGGCGATATTGTTATGCCATCAGGAAGATGTTTCTGAGTTTTGTTGCTGGTACGAACATGTTGATTATATGATACACATGATGCATATGTCGTTGTAAGATATGTTCCTAAGATTATAATCATGTGATATTTCACAGAACTCTAACATTTCTGCAATATAGTTTGGAGTATTGCCATTTATGATTTTATAGAAGAGAATCAATCTAATTAAAATCAGACTTCTGAGATCCGCTTCGTATACTCTGCGATTGTGAGCGTATCCTAGGTTCTGATTTTAATTAGATTGAGAAGAGAATAAGCACATGATTTCTTTTTATTTTCAGAGGTACGTGTACCTCTACAGGATTACTTACTGAAGATTTATGCTCCATTCGCGTTATTATTCTTGTCACTTCAATTTGTAGCTTCTATTATTTTAAGATACCGCCATCCCATACAACATCAGTATATTTCAATACCAGTCTAACTGAGGAAAAAGCCTGAGACATTTGCACACTTTTTGGTACTTTTTATTAAGAACTGGCAGTAAAACACATTTGATAAAATTCAATAATTGGTTTTAAAATAGATTTAACCTTTAAAATGACATATGAATGTAATAAACATTTGAGTACATGTACACAAAGGTGATATGGTTTTCTTAGACTATGCACGAAATTGTAAAAAGTACAGTGAAATTGGAATGTGTGGGACTTAAATATTGCATAAAGCTGACCTAAAACATTCACGCTTTAGGAAGGGAGGTTATAGAGATTAGCCCGTTATTCGTTATCGTAGGAGGGTCTCTAAAAGGTTTTGAACTCAAGTACATGTACTCTAAAGAGTTAAATCACTGTGATTTATGTCACACAATTTATACAATACTATATCCGTGCTCTTGAAGTTGACATGTATGTTATGGTGCAGGAAAATTTTGTTGAAATTTGAAGCTATTTTCAAAAGTCTTTGACTCCCTTTGTCTCCGCTTACAAGTCTGTATGGCACTACTTGCCAAATGCCACACACCACAACTTCAATGGCAGTTCTGTAGGGCATAGTGGCCTGTCCTCCAAAAATGTCACCTATAAAAAAAATTGTCAATAATGACATTGCAAACAGTGTAAATATTGAACATATAACATCTATCTAATAACATTGATATCTTGCAAATATGTTCGACAATAAAACAGACACGTTTTTAATTTTAATAAGAGGCCCATGGGACTTAAAGGTCACCTGAGTATCATTGCCCATACAGGAAGTCTCATGTATGCATATTGGCCTAAATATGGAGTCTTTTATGCATATGTTATGATCTTTCGAAATACATACAAGTCATATGTTTTTAAATACATTTTCATTTTGTGGTCATATTATTGGCCTTGCCCAAGGGACTGAACCCCTGACCCAAATGCCATGGATTTAATAATTTCGGTAGAGAGCTTCATGAACATCATAACCATAGATTGGGTTTTTCTCAAATATACCTGCTCACGGCGGATGTGACCGGTCGACAAGAGATGTTTACTCCTCCTAGACACCTGACCCACCTCTGGTGTGTCCAGGGGTCCATGTTTGCCCAACTTTTTATTTTGTATTGCTAATGGGATTTATGAGATTGATCAATGTTCGTTATCTTTACCTTTCATATGGGAGTAGAGAAAATTTAAGATTTAATACATTTTCACTATATGGCAATATCGGCCCCGACCTAGGACCCATTTTAACATATTTGGTCCCGCCCATGAGACCATGTTAAGAAAATAAATTTCACACTGTATTCTAGAGATGTGTCACACCAAAAGTGGTAACAATTGGTCTTGTAGTTTTCATGAAGAAGTTAAAAACGTAAAATCGTTAACGGACAATGGACAACGCACGACGCCGGACGGACACCAATGGTAATAGGTCACTTCAATGACTCGGGGGACCTAAAATAAGTGCAGGGAAAATGATATACTAGTAGTCTGAACAGTCAGACTCAAAGCCTCCTCTACAGTTAATCAGGTTGATCCAGTGAATAATTTGACTTCATGAATAGGACGGCAACATTTTTATTTGGTTACAATCTTCATCAAATTTACCATGATTATGAGTATTGTTTTCATATCCAGGATATTACTTACAAATATGACATTGTTTTTGTGCTTCCACTTTAGTAAAATATTTCTTTCGACAGTATTTTGTATTTCCTACATTCACATATTTAAAGAGAAGCCGCTTTTAATACATTTTATTGTCTCCTTCACTGCCTAACAATTCCACTCTGTCCCACTCACAAATAAATTTCCGCTAGATGCACCCCCTACACAGAAGAGCTCTTATCTCGAAACTGGCGAACATACTAGAACACACAACTGTTTCATGGTAAGGCTGTCACTACAGCAACTGTCGTCATGGCAGTCCCAAGCCTTCTACTTCAAATTCAACTAGGTACAAAGGCAGTTACTATCCCACCTCTGGTGTGTCCAGGGGTCCGTGTTTGCCCAACTATCTATTTTGTATTGCTTGTAGGAGTTATGAGATTGATCACTGTTCGTTATCTTCACCTTGCATGTAAAACTTGTATGGTACCAATTTTGATGCACCAGATGCTTATTTTGACAAATAATGTCTCTTCAGTGATGCTCAACCGAAATGTTTGAAATCCGAAATATATCATTTATAAACCAAAACAAGACAACTATAAACTAATAAACAAGAGGCCCATGGGTCACATCACTCACCTGAATCACCTTGGCCCATATCTGAAGACTGCGCATAAATATTTGCATGGAAGACCTTAGTTCCTATTGTGGCACCAACCTATATAATGTAATTGTCACCTTCTTTGGACCAATGGTTTTTGAGAGGAAGATTTTTAAAGATTGTCCCTATATATTTGTATGTAAAACTTGGATCCCCTATTGTGGCCCCATCCAACCCCCGGAGGCCATGATTTGGACAAACTTGAATCTGTACTATGTCAGAAAGCTTTCATGTAAAGGTAAACTTTTCTGGCCCAGTGGTTGTTGAGAAAAAGATTTTTAAAGATTTTCCCTACATATTTCTATGTAAAACTTTGATCCCCTATTGTGGTCCCAACCTACCCCCTGGAGCCATAGTTTGATAGCGTTTTAGGCATATTCGTTAAGGAGAATACGTACAATAAACCGGGCACTTAAAGAGGTTCGCAACTGACATTTGGAGTAATGTCAATTTTTTGGGAAGTGTATTTTTGATTTCTACATTGAAGGAGAATTAGGAAATTAAAAAGAAAAACTGGGGTCGCAACGCTTGTTATTAAGCTATAGTGTTCTAAACATGACCTTTTTGCACTTTAAATCTATTCAATTAAACTTGATTTTTCTGTTAGTGTCAACACAACATAAGTAACACAAATCAATCATTACATAGAATAGATACATAATCATGTCCTCTAACACTACAGATGAAAAAAGAAATTAATACTAGTAAAGGAAATAAATAATGACCTTTTTGCACTTGATATATGAAAAACTTCATGATGTCAAAATTGAGAGTTTAAAAGGACATATTAGGAGTAAAGTCAATTTCTAAAATTTTACATAATTTTCAAGGTCTGGTCTTCCAGTTTAAAATGCAACTAAAAAAAGTGGGGGTTGGAGATCACATTTTTGAATTATTGGCGAAAATACTGAATTCTTTTTTATAAAATTTCGAGTAAATTAATTAAAACATTTTTAAGAATCGGTGTTCTGTTTGGAAAAATATATCAACCAAGTTAATAAATTACAACATTTGAACTAGTTCCAAGTCTCAACTACCTGTATCATAAATTATAAAACTGAAATACACGATTAGGGGTATAAAAATGGACGATAAATTGGATGAAACAGAAACTGTAATACCATGCAGAATTAGAACGTTTTGATTAGTGAATCCTTCCGCCACAAAATATAGTCCCTGTCAAACCCTTTCAAAATTTGAATTGACACAAATTTTTTCAACTGGATAGGGTTCAGCAACAGATGTGTAATATATTTGCATCAATGGGATCAGTATTGAACTAGTGAATACTTAGTTGTAGCATCCTGCGTAGTTGTACTCAAAAGCTCGGGAGCCAACTTCCTTAATACGTAATGATAATTAATGCTTATATGTTTTATATGAACATGAATAACACATACCGTGATTGCTCTCCGTGACAAACATCTTCCGGATCTTCTTTCCTCCCGTCATTGAAGTTCACACTATTTCCAAGACGATCTCGTGATGTTAAACAACACATCACGCAAAAATATTCACCAGAGAATTCTTCAGAATTTTATTACAGAAAAAATATATTATCAATTAGTATGATATGATATACATATTTTAATGCTTATCTGAAAGAAAAAACCTTGCAAATTACCAATGCATTAAGTTATTCGTGCGCAATTATTCCCATATATTCATCCGCGATTCGTGAACTAATATAGGAAAACGTGGGGGTATTTTATATTTTAGACTTAGCACAACCAATGTTTTGTGATAGAGGCAGGAACAACGACAATAAATTGTATTTGGTCTTTTTTGTGTAATATTCAATGTTTTTATGAAAACGTACTTGCTTTAAAAGAAAGTGCTAATTTGTTTCGAGAATTTAGAATTTGGTAGTATAGAGGCAAAATCTGCCTGATTGCTAGAAGGCTGTCAAGCAAGCTCAACGCCTTGAAAAATCAATAAATAACAAAAAAGAAATGTGTCGTAGAAAGTCTTTTATGATATTATGAATTAGAAGTATACTGTCAGTTATACATGACTAAAATGAGAAAGGACTTAGTATAGACCCTTGAGACACACCCACTTCAGTACCCTTACATGTAATTTGCAAATGAGTAATCATCTACAACTATTTCCTACACTCTGTCGCAAATTATATAAGTGTAATTGATATTATGATATAGATTACCCTGAATACCATTTAACTTAAGTTTTTACATAGCAACCCGTTATGCCAAACCCAGCTAAAGCCTTAGAAATAGTACAGAAACAAATATTAACACCGGTACCCTAACCCTTATCTAAATTGGAAATACAATTGTTATGAATTCTTATAAGCTGGTTTACAGTGGAATCACTTGACTGAAAACCGGACTGGTGTTTGCTTAATAATTCATTTATTATCATATCATAAATGAAATTCAATTATAATATTTTCCATAATTTTACATACTGAACTTATTAGAGACATTGGTCTATAATTGACAGGGTCTTGTAGATCACCTTTATTTTCATATATTAACTTATCATAACCCCTATCAACCTGATCCCTCAACGTCAAATATTAACATGTATCGAAGATTGTTATTAAGGGGTGTGACATCACACACATGTACATTGTAATTATACTGTAACATATAACAACGAGGAAAAAACAGAGAGATCATTATCAATATCTATCAATAATTCAGTCAACCCCACCCCACCCTCTCCTTTTAGTTAGTACTCGCTTCTGGTTGAAAATAGAAGAGGTTGGTTTTAATGAGACAGGTCGTTGTATATACGATGAATGTGTGAAATTAGAAGTCTCAAGCGAAAAGTGTACATGTACAAGGCGTGTATGACAGTCTTTACAGATCCTAATGCATAACTCTACGGGTTCGTACTGCCTGGGGGCACGGCATGGCTTCGTATCGCTCGTGCCACATACAGAAAAAAAATATTTACTTCAGTTCGACCGATCTCATTATTCCTTAGATATTGTCAGACAGACCAAGTTTCAGCTGTCTTAAATAATCAATATTTAGACGACCCCAGTGTAGTCCTCTTAGTCAGATAGACAGATGCGAATTAAGTTCAGGTTTATATACAAAGATATTGAACAATATAAAGAGTACGTGTAAATTAAACTATAAAGCATGATAGACAGCCCAAACCATAAATTCTAAGAATATAAATTACACTATTTGATTTTTTTTAAAAAGTGAATTCACATCAGTCTTTGACATCAGATCGTTTGGATTTTGACAAGCTCAAGTTCATTTATTCATTCAAACCACATTATACACCCTATGTTGTGAGCGGGGTGTAGGTTATGTTGTGAGCGGGGTGTAGGCTATGTTGTGACCGGGGTGTAGGCTATGTTGTGACCGGGATGTAGGCTATGTTGTGACCGGGGTGTAGGCTATGTTGTGACCGGGATGTAGGCTATGTTGTGAACGGGATGTAGGCTATGTTGTGACAGGGGTGTAGGCAATGTGACAGGGGTGTAGGCTATGTTGTGACCGGGGTGTAGGTTATGTTGTGACAGGGGTGTAGGCTATGTTGTGACAGGGGTGTAGGCTATGTTGTGACAGGGGTGTAGGCTATGTTGTGAACGGGGTGTAGGCAATGTGACAGGGGTGTAGGCTATGTTGTGACCGGGGTGTAGGCTATGTTGTGACCGGGGTGTAGGCTATGTTGTGACAGGGGTGTAAGCTATGTTGTGACAGGGGTGTAGGCAATGTGACAGGGGTGTAGGCTATGTTGTGACAGGGGTGTAGGCTAACGAAGCGGAAATATAGATGATCGAGGTTCGTTTTTGCATAATATCTCAAGTTATGGATATATTTCGCAGAAAAGCATATGGTTAAGGAAGAAAGCATTAATTCAGGAATATATGGAAACAAATATATTCACTGTACGCTTTCTAATTTTATCAAACACCTCAACACAATTCCGAAGATCGGGGCAAGTTTGGCACTACCGCGTGTCTATGATCAAATATCAAGGCAACACTATACATGTATATCATCACTTAAAATCATATGTCCAATAATTACGTCTTATCTGTATAAGTTTACATTTATTTACTGTCAGTGAATAAAACCTATCGACCTGTTTCGCCATATACCATAAATGAGGGCGTGGAACTTTTGAGCTAAAAAGTGTATTTCAGAAATATATACCAATTATACAATGCTGACCAATTCCCAAAATTTCAACTTTGTACTTCATTTAGCTTTTTAGAGAAAATTAATTATATTACAATAAGGTTGTGCTCGGTGGCGCAACTTTCGAAGTCAAAATTATCTCGCGTTGTTTTACATGTAATTTTATACTTCGAACATGAACATGAAATCCTTCATTGTGTTTCTATATTAAAAGCCGAGGTACCCAGCGTGCACATACCATATGCATTCCTAAATTATCCGATAGAATGCGGTGAACAGAGGATTTGCTGATTCCCAAAATTTCTTCAATCTCTAGTACGGTCCGACGTCTGTCTTCCCGAATAGTGTCATTCAATAATTTTACCGTTTTTTCGTTGATTCCCTTCGGTCGGCCTCTCTTTCCTGGTGTCCTTCAGATAATAATATGTGTCATTTGAACACCAGGGAACGATCGAGAATCATTTCTGTGCGATTCTGTCAAATCTAACTTTTTTTTAGAGTCTTCGTTGGAGACAAACTGAGTTCCGTGCAAAAGTTTATGACTTCTCGGTGCGCCGCGTTTGACGCTGACGTCGCCATTTCGCTGGACATTTGCACCTCCTAACTGTCGCACGATATGTCATAATTCATTTCAATATTACGGCATAGTGATAAAATTTACGGGGTATATAATTGAGTATCTAAAGAAAACTCCTCTACAAAAAACTATTCTCAGAAATGAAATGAACAATGTTTTTTCTGCGATTGTAATTCCATTTCGATTATTTTAATCCACTATTTTTTACATTGCGCTGCTTTATTTTTCTCTATGATGAAAACCCTTAAGAGATTTCCTATTTAATGTCAATTAATATTTAAACTTTTTACATAAATAATGAATTCGGAAATTGATTTATAATGCAAAATATTATTTCAAAATTAATAAAGATTAAACCATTGTCTAAATATGTGATATAATTCATAAATATTTTCACAGGAATGCCATATTGATTCAAAATATCGAAATTAAGGGATGAGGACATCGCATAAAACTCACGTCATGATGAATAAATCCAAATGTTAGACATAACATAGTCAGTGCAAACCTGCGCTTCCATCTCATACTTCATGGATCAAGGATGTCACCTCCTTGAACCTAATATTCATCATTTTGATTAATTGCAATGCATGTAGTGGTCTACCACCGAAAGGCAAATATGATCTCAATTTCGTAATTTCACAAGGGCAAATATAAAACATCTCCAGGTAAAAGGTTATGGCTAACATCCATGATAGCATTTCCGTTTACACAATAACGGATACACCATAAGTTACGGCAATTTTTTAAATCATTGCTAATCATCAAGGTTGAAACTTTAAATTGTTTCAAGTTTATTTATTCACTCAGCGTATAGCCCAGCTTTATAAATTATGACATTTAGGTATGATTTTCTTTACATATATAGTCTAATCATTCATTAGTCTACCGAAAATCACAAATAAATAACTCAATATTCTATTTATCATCTATTTCCTATAGCAAGAATTTCATTTCTTTACGTGTACGATAAAGAGTCTGCTGGTGGAAAAAGTTTCATGTTGAAGTCAGTCAGTGCTCACCTTCTAAGTTGCGACAGGAGAATTCATTTTTAGTTTATTACAGAGGGAAAAAATATCGCCACCATATATGCACATACATGAATTACCTTAATTCCAATTAGAATTTATTTTGCATATACGAGTTAGGTATATGATTATCAATGTACATGTAGTGTATCGAAATGTACCTGCTACTCATTAGAAATTGATAGTTTATTCAACATTAGCTCTGACTCTCCCGAAACTCTATTAACCTCTCAACACTTCTATAATTGAGTAATTTCTATGGCTTAGCAGAATTATGCAATTGAATAAAAGTTGCTTTCGACATTTGCGCTCTGACTTTGTTTCAATGAAGTCATGTTGTATATACATGTGCTTATTAGATAAAGTACATATTGTATATAGAACGAGCACCTGTCTAAGGAGAAACTAACTTTAGATAAACAAACCATGGACTTTGTGATTGAAAACTATATTCAACTGGAAACTTGGATTTAATTCAGAAATTGATATTCCGTGTGTCCCTCAATTTGTGATAGGAGTACTCCAACAAGTATGTACATACAGGGGCAGTCACACCTTACCGCATAGCATAAACGGACGTCGCACAGATAAAAAACAATTGTGACATAATGCTGCCCGTTGGTATCCGTTGATGAAAGTCGTTCTCGCCGCTGCTCGAGGCTCCTGCGATCGGTGTATGAAGCGTATAAAACGCATAATAAATGCACGATTACTGGACATGGACCAGGCAATGAACGGTCGATTAACGGACATTACCGTCTGAATAACGTACAAGTACCGGATTTAACGAATGCGGGACGCATGAGAAGCCGGTATAACGCTCTTTCAAAGTTAGGCGAACGGACTAAGCGTTAGCATTATCCGGTGAGGTGTGAATTCTGCTTTATATTCATATATACTACTCGTGCGCCAAGTCAAAAGTATTTCGCCGGGAACCTCTAGCATGCTGGAGAAACTTTAAAATGTTGCACAAAGATGGGAAGTGCAAGTATTATGGAACCCTCTAGAGTTACTGCACAGAAAAAAAGTGCCTTGTTACTGCATTTAGCGGCTCCTGAAGTTCAGGATTTATACGATACTAGAGAACAGACACGTGTGAACATTGATGACATTATTAACGATCTGAATACTTACTTTGCTCCAAGAAAAAATTTTGCTTTTGAAAGACACTTGTTTTCGTCATATCAGACAACACAAAATGAAAAAGAAACGGTGCTAAATTACAAAAGCTAGCTATATCTAATGACTTTGGGAATACAAAACACAACTTAATGACAAGTGCAAGTCGACTGCTCTAAGAAGATTCCTCTGAGAAAAAGACCTTACATTTGGAAAAGTATTAGAATTATCAACAGCAGTGGAAATGTCTAATAGCCAAGCAGAGAAAATGGAAGAAAATCCGTCAATCTCACGAGACATTAACAAGGTCAGCACAAAAATTACAGCACACACAAAACCAAATTACGACAAGCCTAAACCTCAATCCAGGAATCAGAAATCAATATAGAGGGACCAGGACAAATAGTAGTCCACAGACGTTAAAATCTGGCTACAGACGCGGAAGTAAAGGTCATTATGGACTGTAGAATCACACGCGGTAAAAAGTGCAAAAATTGGGAAAAGAAGGACATTTTGCAAAAATGTGCAAAACCAAACATATGTTTTGGTGGGAACGATAAGTCAACAACTTGGGAATTTGCTTTCGGCATCACAAGACACAAAACTCCTACCACAAACGTGCGAATCAATAAAATCGCAAATGTTATTATTGATACTGGAGCCAGTGTTAATATCCTAGATGGCGATATTCTCCAAAAATTATCCTCGGGAATAACAAGAGGCCCACAGGCCTTATCAGTCACCTGAGTACTAGTTAAAAGTATCACTAGTACCAGAGGCTGTGAAATCCTATTCTCCATATCTGAGCTAAATTCTAATGTTTAGCAAAAGTATAAAACAAGATGTTTTCTTAAAACTTAATTATATAAATACCCTAGAAAGTGCCTATACTGATGAAGGGCTCTACATGATAATGTAACATAAACACGATATGACTAATTTGGACCTGTCCTAAAGTAAAAACTCTAAGGTTGCAAAATTCATAATTTTGGTACATCTTTCCTGCTTTTCCTAAATATCCAGTTTTATACCGTAACAGCAAACATAAAGAAGTCTTTCAAATGATAAAGGCAATAATCACTAAAATGATTTTGGCCTCACACTGATGCCAAAATCGTTATCGCAGGAGTAGGTCAACCTTTACCAAAATCCTTACCCCTGGGATCATCAAATTTACAATTTTAGTAAAGGACTACCCGTTCTTTCTAAATACCCCGGGGATCATGAAATTTACGATTTTGGTTAGGGGCCTTCCTGTTCTTTATCACTGTGCATTTAGGTTTTTCTTACATATGTGTGGTTGTAGAGAAGAGGATTTGAGAAAATTGGTCCATTTTTGGCAGTGTTGGCACCTTCCCAAAGGCATCAGGGGTGCAGGAGTCCTGCAATTTACAATTTATGTCAGCCTTGTTCCATAGATGCTTCATACCAAATTTGAAAAGAATTGGAATGGTAGTTATCAAGAAGAAGTTAAGAATGTTCAATTGTTAATGAACAGACTCGTGTGACCTAAAATCTGAAACAATGAAATTCTGAAATGTTGCATACTATACTCCAGCATGCTAAGGGTTCACGGCGAGATACTTTTAAGGGATGTCAACCGAGGCCCTAACTTGTTGGAGTAGTGTCAGTTACACCTCTGAAACAACTAAGAATTATAAAAGCAGATGTAAAATAAACACAGAAACAAAAACAACAACCATGTCATTCCCGGAAAATTTGGAAGCCGAACTGCTCAAAATGATTAGAGTTGATCCGCAGCTTGTTCAAACAATTATTCAGAAAACATGCAAAATAGTTTAGAAATATGAGAGTTTATTTGTTGGGAGCGGAAACCTATAATTACATTGTACCAGTTAAAGACCGACAATTGGGTATAAAAGCAGTCAATAGGTGAAAAGGGTGGAAGATATGAGTTTTCTATCATTCAGATTGCAGCAATTATTTTGCGAAAATAAAGATTATTTTTAGCTGTTGTACTAAAATTTTATAATTGGTATACCTGTTCCTCTCAAATCTGTGCATATATTGGCCATGTCTGTTTTAGATATAAATTCTCATGAAGTTTTAATTTTGGCTTTAAAAATTTGAAACGGGGCTAAATTTGTATTTCAAACTAGAGATTGACAGCTTGTGGGTGGGTTTAGCTTTTGTTGTTGTTTACACCGGATGTTGACTCACATATTACACAAGCATGTTTGTCTAGCTACAGTGTAGCTTTTGTGCCAAAGGAAACGTGTATGGTGTCCGGATAAAGCCAATTGCAAAAGCGTGACTGCGCGTTAGTCACAACACGCCGTCACGCCAACAAGCAAAGCGCCTTCGCGCTCTCACGCCAACAAGCAACGCGCCTTCGCACAGACAAGCAACGCGCCTTCGCGCTCTCACAACAGCAAGCAACGCCCTTTCGCGCAGACAAGCAACGCGCTTTCGCGCAGACAAGCAAAGAGCCTTCACGCCAACAAGCAACACGGCGCGAAGGCGTGTTGCTTGTTGGCGTGACGGTACGAAGGCGCGTTGCTTGTTGGCGTGAGAGCGCGAAGGCGCGTTGCTTGTTGGCGTGAGAGCGCGAAGGCGCGTTGCTTGTTGGCGTGACTGCGTGTTGTGACTAACGCGCAGTCACGCTTTTGCAGATGTCCCTATCCGGACACCATAAACATGTAATCAAATCCCTGTTAAAGTGAGAAAAATACTTAAACTCACATACCATTGGTAAATCAAGACTACCTTTAATTACATATAATCACATTCCTTAAAACAAAACTAGATTAACGTTATGAAAATAACTCTTAAGACTTCATTAGGACAGTTCAGTCTGATCATTGTTATAGTGTATTGCAGGATTACCGGTACCTTTTTCTCGAATAATGTCGAGCATGATGTTTGTCTCATTAAGCAACAATCTCCAATGTCAGTTATGTAACTCCAATCGTCTCTCAACAATAATGACAAACGTCCATTTGATCAACCACCACTCTAAAGTTACTTGCAATCGGACTCTTATGTTTGAACAATACAATGTCAGAAGAGGCAATCACAGATAGTAGGTCTCTAAATATCATAATGGATAGTGTTCCTTAATAATTTTTCAATGCACATTGAACAGCTACATTCCCCCTCCAATCCTTCTCATAATTGAAAGGTACCAAGAGGAAAATTACAAGCACTAGTATACTGTAATCCAAATTCTTTATTTCGCGATTCACCTGTGGTAAACTGGTTCCCGACGAGTAATTGTCGCGATCGAGCCTTTTTTCGAACCAGTGACAGACATTCAATGACTGGTTCGCGACGAAAAATATTCGCGACGATGGGATTCTTGCTAATCTTGATCGCCAAATTTTCTCACACGCGAATAAAAGTTAGCATACAGTATCATATGTACATGTACCAGTGTATTTGTGTATTTGATCTAAAATCTACATGTTTTAAAAGATATTGATAAACCGATGAGTTCATTTTCTAGTTCCTAGGATGAAGTTTTGTTAAATTTTGAACATATCCTTTCAGTGCCTCACAAATAGAGCAGAGTGGTAGAAACTTTAATTTTAATTTGATATAAATCATGTCAGTCTCCCTGTTCAAAACTATCAGCAGCAGACGGCATACTATAAAACTTGACCTGGCCCAATTGGCCTGACCTAAAAATTGGCTTGGGTTGGAGCCAAATTAGAAGCCAGATTAATTTTGAGGCCAGGCGAGGCCAATTGAGGCCAGGCCAGGTTTCATAGTATGCCGTCTGCTACAGAGCACGTGTAGAGACAAGACACTGTTTAGATTTGCCCCTCTTCCCATATATAAGCTTAGTTAATTGCTGTATGGATGTAAAAAAAAAAAAAAAAAAAAAAAAAAAAAAAAAAACCAGAGCCACGAATAGCCAAAAATGGCCATTAGTCAGGACATGATATTATTCTCGGGGACAGAAGCCAAGAATATCTATTTTTCAAATATGTTATCCTTTTTCCGATATCTTTTCAATTTGTTTTAGTTATTGACGTTCAAAGTACCCATTGTTTTGGCCAGATTGTTATTGACGTCGCAATATTGCAACGTAATGTCACAAATTTACAACGTTTCATGTATTTTTACGTGAAAGTTCTCTAGGTATAAAAGTGAAACAAAAACACTATTCAGTGCAATTTAATTTATAATATTGTACATATTTAAATCTGTCTATGTTAATTCTATATTAAAACACACACCTATATAGTATACTCGTACATCCCTTTCTCCTCTCTCTGTTTGTCTCCTTCCCTCTCTTTATATCTTTTAATTTTTATTTATATGCAACCATTCAACAGTTTTAAAGTAATATTAATTCAGTACCTCTTTACTTAGCTTTGTTATTCAAGTATGACATGAAGATAAACCCAATCCCAATATTTTAACTGTATAACCATTTATTGCACATACCGATAGTTTTCGGGGGGGGGGGGGTGTCTTAAAATGTACACGAAAACACGGTGGATCCAACCGTTGACTTACGAATAAGATCTATTGACCTATGTATGTGCGTTTCAATATTACATGTAGTTTATGTTGCATATTGATCACTTCTTTTAACAGTCTTTTATAAGTTTACGGATTTTTATTTTTATTATTTGTTTGGGGGTGTTATTATTGTCCCGCATGTACATGTACACACGCCGAAAACAGTCATAGACAGGCTTTGGACAGCGGCGTTATTTCAGACGCACGTTTCTACATGTACAACTTTGGACAGTGAGTAAACATTTTAATCCTATGTTTCACACTTTTATTTTGTGTTATGCTATATAGGGAGTTACGTTTATGATGTGTGTGTGAGGGGGGGGGGGGGGTGGTAGGGAAACTGTTACAAAAGTAGCCGTACATGTACAGAATAACACATGAACATTTAGTTTAGCCATATGGAGATAATTTATTTTGACATTAGGCTAAAAAAATGTTCACGTGAACTCATCATCAGGTAAAATATGTTCCAGTTATCTAATTTCATTAGTTTCCTATCCGGATCATTTATTACAATAATATCTAGACCTGTATGTGTTTCAAAATGCCTTAATTATTATCATTAACTCCATAACATCTATGAAACGAATTCATTAATTAAAAAATCTTATTCTGATACTGCTACATATAATAGAACCAAACTCCCTCCTTGCATATATATTTGGTTAGTGTGCAAACAAAGTTAAGCGGATGTTATTTTCACATAAATAGAAACAAGAATTTTATCAATCAAGAGGTTGACTCCATGGTGAATTAACACATTTGTAGTTTGGCATAACACTTTCACATTTCTTCCTGTCATTAGGTTTAGTTCTTATTTTACATAAAATGCATGAGGGAAACCTTTTTCCGTTATCAGACACTTCCTCCATGTGTTACATGTACAAACACTTAAACTAAATTAAGTAAGACAGTGTGGTTTAATAATGTGTTCAATTCTTCCTTCTAATGATTAGTAATATTTTACTTAATACAATTTATTTTCCTTACAAAATAAATCAGATTATTATAGTATTAATGAAAAACACAATCGCACTTTCGAGAACCCGATAAAACTCAGGGAGAATTACTCTATGTTTGGGCATTGTGTCATCATACTTTGACTTTCAATACGTCACGTTTAGTACAACGGTTGTAAACATACTTCACAAATCAGCTGGGCGTAAAGACTGTTTATTTAAGAAATAAGATATCATTTTTTAATGTTGTTGGGCTATGACATGAATTTGGTCACGTGATCAAATCCTATAACGCCCAAAGTGCCTTATAGTAGAGTTGATCACGTACCAACTTCATGTCATATCCCAATAACATTCAAAAATGATATTTTATTTCTTATATTTATATTTTCTATTTTTATTTGTGTTCTTACCGAGCTTCCATGATTATGTAGCCGATGACCAAAATAACGATCGTAGAACATAAAATATAGTTCGTTAGAGTTTTATCGAATAAAAAATTAGGAACAATATCAAAGCGAATATAAGATATAGATATTTAATTGAAAATGTTTAAAAAAGACGAAACATGTGTAAAATAAAGGTAATTTAAAGCATAAAGTTAACTGATATGACGACAAGAAGAGCGGAGTAAACTACATCCGTGACGTGATTTGGTCGCGATCAGCGATGGAGAAACTGGTGTCGGTCTAGCTTACTAAGTTGAAAACGCAATTGTTGATCACAGATTTCGACAGAAATTCAAAGGATCTGAGAGAATTGATGGTGGATATGATGGGTCAAGTTAACGTTAAGCTCTTAGTCAGGTTTTTGGAAAGAAACAACGGTATGTTCATCGTTAGGACTCGCGGTTGTAGCCATGCAGGAGACGATTCAAGACAGTAGGACAGATTTAGACAAAATGCAGGTAGGTTGCATCTTTTATTAACCTTCAGTGTGTGTAAAAGAAAATAAAAACGAACTGACGGAGTTTTTGTTCACTTGAGAGATTTCTGTTGTAGGATTTTAATGAAGACTCGCACCGGTACCCTGACATGAACATGTAAATTTTTCGAGCCTCGAAACCAGCCTCGCTTATGATCATGTCGAGTCATAGCCGTGATTATTCTCTTTAGAGAAGTCGAGAGGCATAGCCTACATCGACTTCTCTTCGCAAGCATTCATATTTTGATTCTGGAAAACGTGTAAATGCCGGAGTCGGTGACGGTTTATGCTTCGACTGACGTTTCGACTCGTATGTGCTTGGATTTACGCAATAGACAACTTGTTTTCAAACATTTAACAGTAATGCACAAAACTGTCACAAGGAAATCAACACTTACTTGCTTTTAATCCATTTTCAACATGCCCCTGTCCCGGGTTTAAATCACATCTCTGATTACGTCAGCCTGCTTTTTTCTTAACTGGTCCCCTAATTTGACAGCTCCCAAGACCAGTTAATGTAAACCCGGGACAGGGGACATGTTGAAAATGGATTAAAAGCAAGTAAGTGTTGATTTCCTTGTGACAGTTTTATGCCTCTCGACTTCTCTAAAGAGAATAAGCCGTGATGGAAGTTGCCAGGAAACAACAGGTTAACTTATCATCATAAAGTAAATATGCTTACATGTATAACTCTGCCTACATGTTTTCGCTTCCAATATCATAGAACTTTTTTAATTCGCCATGCAGAAGTTGCAGACGGTATTTAAAACTGTTTAAAATAAAACAAGAGAACGGTATGTTTAATGTTTCTGTTTTATAAATTGATGAAATTCTTGTTTGTTTACAATCATTGTAGTGGCGGATCCAGGTTTTACGAGGGGGGGGGGGGGGGTGAAAGTCAAGTATTAGCCAAAATACTCAGCCATTTTGGGTGCCAATCTGGAATTTTACTCACACTATTTCTATTATTTAAATTTGTGGCGAGAAGGGGGGATCCAAATCCCCCACTGCATTGCATAAGCAAGAAGCCAGGTGAAAATACAGGAAATGACTTTTGAAGCGGTGATTGTATTCATACGCAAGAACAAACTGATCACGTGACCAAATTCATGCCACACGAAATTGAACATCGATTTCATTAGTACTGTCATATAAGGAAATGCATTGGCAAATGTAAATATTAGAAAATATAACGGTACCCGATGACGTATGTCCAAATCGGTTGACACGTAAACAACCGAACGAATGTTGTAGATAGCTCAGAGCCTTGTAGCCTACAGTCTATCCTTTGTATTGTTATGTGGACGCCTAATTTTTGTCTGGTACCCATATATTGTACTATTAACTTTAGAAATCATTAAACAATACGGGATAGGCCAATATTTCTTCACATCTAAGTAGCCTATCGAGTTAGGCACCCCTCGGCTCTCGAAGTCTTTTTATGTACTGCGACAGCGATTTCAACAGGCTTATCAGTGCCAAGAAAACTGAATGCACGGAGATGAAACATGTGAAGCCAGATATTTATTAAATTCAACGGTCTTCAGATAATAAAAATATATATAGTGTGATAACGTATAAAGAAAATGTGTGGAAGTAAAGGCGCGGCGCAGACGATGGGTGGATCTCGATTGTATCTGGAGTGGATTGGAAGACTTAGCTTCGTAATTGTTTAATCAAATAACTAAAACTGATAACTAGAGCAAGGTTTTTGTAACTATCCCTAACATGGTTACATATATATTCAAGTTCATAAATTGAGCATGTAATCTATTTGAAATTTTGGGGGCAAAATCGATTGATGTACGTAGCCCGATTCCGACGATGGCGCGGATCCGGTTTTATTTCAATAATATTGTTTGAAATAATCATATTTTATTAACTTTGAATAATTACTGGTTTCGTAAAAAGACAATAGAACAATCCCCAACTATAATATTTAAATATTACGATTTGTATTAAACCTATAGTTTGGAAAAGTATTCGGATATCGTACATGTACATGGAATGTGAAATTCCGGTTATTTGCAGAATATAAAAAGTAAAAATTCACTTATCCCCCATGTTTCGATCTAAAAAAAAAAAACAAAAAAAAAAAAAACTCTTAACTTCTATGCAGTATGAAATATACTAATTTACAATTCATTAATATTTATTGAATCGAGGCCTGGGGGTTATACAAATTTTTGGAGCATATTGTTGGATATTATCAACTTTTACAAAAATAACACAACTGTTATGTGTTCTGCATGTTATAATTTCTATATGCGTGAATTTTCACGAAAAAAACAAAAAAAACACTGGATTTATAAAGAAGAAAGTCTAAGCTATTTCATACCATGATGGTATTTTGGAATGAAGATACTTTAATTTTACTCAAAATTACAGGGCCATATTTGGGTATTCGTGGCTCTTATCCTTTTCCTCCTTTGCCTTAAACGAGGAAAATTTAAATCCTTACAGCAATTAACTGACCCATGAAACAGTAGCACAACCAATGCAACGCCTGCCCTACCACATGAGTGAAGCCAACGCCTGCCCTACCGCATAAGTGAAGCCAACGCCTGCCCTACCACACGAGTGAAGCCGTAGAAAGGAAAATAAATGAATTATATATTTGTGACATCACAAAAGACATTAAAATCATATACTTCGTTCCAAATTGTCAATATATTAGGAATGCATGGTTGTATCCTACGTTATTCTTTCATAGAATGGTTGTATCCAGCGTTATATCTTAATTATCATTAATCAATAATCGTCTTCATTGCAAAGTTTTCTTCCTAACGTTTATGGAATACATTTGTAATGATGTCGTTTTTCATTGATGTAATTGAAGTTTAGGTGGGGTTTTCTGTTTTCTAACAAAATGACTAAAACGAACGACTGAGACCAATTTACACGAAATCTTCTATCTGTGTTAAAGTGTTTGAGCAAGTGGTAGGGGATCTCACGGAATGGTACATGTATATCATTCAAACCATAATTCATTGCGTCACAAGATAGGCTATATAATACTTAAGAGTTATCTGTACAAAGAAAAATATGGGCCACTTTCTAACCCCTCCTCACGGACATCTACACTCTCCACAGTAAATTGCCGTTGGGATTGGTTGCACTCTGCGTTAAAATCCTGTGTAGGAATGATTGTATCAAAATGACGTTTGGCCACGGTACACTCTAAAAATGGTGTTTAGATCCTAAACACAAAGTTAAACACATTTCTCGTGTACAGTTTTGAACGCGTTCTAAATCTAAACATGTTTAACACTTTCTGTGTTTAGGTTTTAAACATGTTTAATCCAATGTGTTTAGGTTTTGAACATGTTTAATTCTTTTAATGTTTAGGTGTAGAACATGTTTAACCCTTATTATGTTTAGGTTTTGAACATGTTTACCCTTATTGTGTTTAGGTTTTGAACACGTTTACCTCTTTTGTGTTTAGGTTTTGAACATGTTTAGTTCTCCTTGTATTTAGGTTTTGACTTTGTCTCAATTACAAAATGATTTGCTAACCTTCTATTTAAAACTCAATCCACAGCATTAAAGAGTCTTAAATAGTAGCTTTCTCTTCTATTATAGGAGAATAACATTGCAAAATCTAGCAAGAATATCCCTTGCATTACAAACTGGGTCTATGGGATCCATGATGTTTCAAATCGAACAATGCGGGTAAAGTGATTTCCTACACACAAAGAACACCGGAAAACACTTATAAACAGATATATTCACAAATACACAGAACAACTTGCAAGGGGTTAACAAATACAATAACTACACTGCTGCACTTTCTAAAACACGTCCGATTGCCTAGAGTTCGCGGGTAAGAGAGAGAGAAAATCACGTGCAGGCTCAGAGGACTCCGAGCCCGACCAGAAATACTAAAAATCCACCCCCCCAAAATCACTACACGGGTTTGGGCGGTTCTTCTCAAATTACATTGCAAGTCTATTTCTATATTCTAATTGCCGAAACAACACGGTTGACATTTCCGCGATACATGTTAAAGACAAAACCATTAAAAATCACTTATGCACATATAAGAAGTAAACTATACATGGTTAAATATCACCCGGCAAGTACAACTTCAACAATTTTTTTGTCTTTGATATGCTAGTTTTCGCATAACAGGCACTGTCACATGTTGAATTAAAAAAAAAAGGGGGGGGCATCAATTGCAACTGATGTTCTCTTTCACAAGATTTAAATGAATTTTGTTCCAATGCAAAGTAAGAGTGATGCATTGGTTTAAATTAACACTAAAGGCACGTCTAATACCAGAGACAATGAATTACACTATTTTTTAAAATTCAATATGTATGTGTCCAGACCTGTTCAAGTTGAAATGGAATTCCAGATAAAATTTTCTGGATACTCCTAAACTCTGCTCATTTCCAACAGGAAAGGGTTGAAGCCCATAGACGGCTCTTCTAATGGTTCCATCAATTTTGGATATCGACCTCGACAGTGTATACTTGCAATACGGCGTATGATGTACACTATGGTCACTATCGGGACCTGGAACACTATAGCAGTTTGAAGTATGGCAATTCTGACATGCAATTTTTTCTGCAATTCGAATTTCATTTACAGAAGACAGGAATATTCTACATGAAGACTGTAAAACTAATGTCAACAATGTTACTAAGCTTATCATGTTCAAAACCTAAACGCATAGACGTTTAGGATTGTGTTTAGACGTTTAGGAATGTGTTTAGCAAGTGTTTAGCATGTTATTTTGTGTTTAGATACTGTATTTTTGCATAGCTAAACATGTTCTCAGTCTGAACATGTTTAGGGTAGAACATGTTTATTACACTTCGCGTTTAGGATATAAGCACAATCCTAAACACGTTTAGACCTAAACACGTTTAAAAAGTGTTCCAAACCTAAACATTGTTTTTAGAGTGTAAGGAGTGTTATTTTACTGGCCTGGGGTAAATATGAATAATGGCTTCTAGACAGAGGCGGGGGTGGGGGCCAATTAAAAACAGAGGGATGTAATCTACAATGTACATAAGATTTTTATACTATATATGACTGGTTTATCTAACACTGTCTATTCAACATATTTTTCACTCTATCCTTAATTCTGATGGTGCCCCATGTAACTGTTAAAGTAACATAATTAGCTCTCGATCTGAAAGTTTTGTCATGATAGTTGTGTACATGTATGTAAATTTATCCAAATTAAAACTAAGTTTAAGATTATTTCAAAAAATAAGATTTCGGTTCTTTTGAATATTATATGACATTATACAGAAAGCAATTTGCGTACGGGAAGACAATAATGTAATTTTGCTTCATTCAGAGCCTCTGGATAGGTTTTCTAACGTAAGTATTGATATAATAAATAAAAAAAAAAAATAAAAAACTTTATAAACCTTATTTTCTTCTATCATTGAAATAGAAAATCACAATTTTGCAACCAAAAAGTCGACACCAAAATGGCTGATATTGCTTTCAGTGATTTTTTTTTAGCCAAAATGCCACCGATATTCGGCTGTTTCCCCTCACAAAAATTAGCTAGTTTTTCCCAATTATATCTAATATGTGTTTTCCCCAATTTTTAATCTAGGGAAATTAGGCCATTTAAAAAAAAAAAAGGTTACCGTATATTGCTGACAAAGAGTAAATACGTTTTTTTTCTCCAAACCACTGCACATGCAAAAAGCTTTTGTAAAGAATATGTAAAACAATGAAGGCATCCATATAAGCAGATATGCAGCGAAGTATATAGTTTCCAGATACACATTAAGCCATATTGTTGACACTTTCATGTTTGACCGCCATTATATGTAGGGTCAGGTTAATAACAGGAAGTGGCCAACAGTATAGGGTTTTACTAAAATCCGAAAAATACAAACAGGAGAGACATTCTGGAAACTTGATTATTAATATATTATTTACAAGATTATGGGTACAATTGCTGGTGAATTAATAATTTATTATTTTCTTTATGATATTAGACAAGAAGTGCTTCTTAGAAAAAGTTAATGATATTTATACAAGGTGTGACTTCCAATACATATTTATTTTATGCTTTTAAATCAGATCTGAAATAAACCTCAAACAAAAATTTGATTATTTTATGCATCTTTACCATTTTAATTTACTATGAGTGATTTTTCCCAGTTTGAGGAAAATATCGCTAATTTTTCCCAATTCAAAAGGAGGGGTGGTAGTTTGAAAAACCAAAAAAAAATCACTGGCTTTTTTTCTCTTCTTTTCCTCTCTTTCTATATGATGATATATTGACAGTGAGGATAGGAGAGTACTACTTACATGGGCTATGCCTGTTGCCCGGTCCTTTTTAGGTTCTCAATACAATATAACAACGATGATGATAATGATTTGTGATAAATTTGATGAAATGAAATCACGTGTAAATGAATGCAATGATTACGTCTATATATAATATGATGGATCTAATAATAGCGACACGTGGCATGTTTCTCTTACAGCAATAAGATGCATGTCACCTTTGTTGAAGAAAGAGATTCTTGAGAATTTGTGGAATTCAAGTGAAAACAATGACAAGGTGTCTGTATTATTTAGAACTGGTTGGTGCACCTGTATAATACACTGTACGTGTACAGTTGTTCAACTGACGTAATGCATTTCCCGGGCTATCCCATCCCTTAATTATTCACCATAAATTCCACACGCACAAAACAAAAAATAAATGCATATATTGATAGCAAATGGAACACAAAACAAATTAAAGCATTTCATATTCTTAAGTAATTAAATCAAATGTATTCATTAATGTTGGATAGGGAAAAGTCATATCTTAAAAGTTTTATTCTTCACCATGTTCATAATGCAACAAACATTTACATTCCATACATATTCATGAGTTTCGAATCAACGCTTGTCACATATTATTACTTACACGGTGTACAGTTGAAACAATATTGCATTTACTGACCAAGTATATGTATATTCCATATTAGTTAACTACACTTTGTGTAACGAATATATCTTGCCAACTGCTTTCAATTACACTTTATTAACGGTATTTAGTCAATATCTGTGTATTGTATGGGGAATTTTAATTTCATTATTTTTCATTGATTGAAAACTACCCCGAAAATATATTACACTTCTTGATTAAATAAAAAAAGGCAGTGGTTTTCATAGGAAAGCTAAAATCAATTTGATAATATTTTTATGGTCCCTTGATTGTCCTAAAATGCGTAGTTTACATGTATGTCCGCATTCAAGCAGTTTTAACTGTTGGATGCTAATTTCTTCCACCGGAGTTTCAGTTGTGTGATTGAGCAGTCCGCTACTGAGAAACCAAAGTAAAACCTCATCTATTAACTGTGCATAAACCAAAGTAAAACCTCATCTATTAACTGTGCATAAACCAAAGTAAAACCTCATCTATTAACTGTGCATAAACCAAAGTAAAACCTCATCTATTAACTGTGCATAAACCAAAGTAAAACCTTATATCAACCGTGCATAAAGCAGTGTAAAACCTAATCTATTAACCGTGCATAAACCAGAGTAAAACCTCATCTATCAACCGTGCATAAACCAGAGTAAAACTTCATCTATTAACCGTGCATAAACCAGAGTAAAACATCATCTATTAACCGTGCATAAACCAGAGTAAAACCTCATCTATCAACCGTGCATAAACCAGAGTAAAACTTCATCTACATGTATTAACCGTGCATAAACCAGAGTAAAACTTCATCTATTAACCGTGCATAAACCAGAGTAAAACCTCATCTATCAACCGTGCATAAACCAAAGTAAAACTTCTGATAAACCAAAGTAAAACCTCATCTATTAACCGTGCATAAACCAAAGTAAAACCTCATCTATTAACCGTGCATAAACCAAAGTAAAACCTCATCTATTAACCGTGCATAAACCAAAGTAAAACTTCTGATAAACCAAAGTAAAACCTCATCTATTAACCGTGCATAAACCAAAGTAAAACCTCATCTATTAACCGTGCATAAACCAAAGTAAAACCTCATCTATTAACCGTGCATAAACCAAAGTAAAACTTCATCAGTTGATACATGTAGCTATTTGAGGGGTAGAATTTCAAAGTTACTAGAACGACCTTAAGGATTTTCAAGATTTGATCACGTTACCAACTGCATTAAACTTACATAAATTCTAAGGAGTTTGATTATTCTACAAATGAACACAACTATTTTCATTTGTGACCTAAAAATATGTTGTGTTTTATAAAAAGTTCACCACAAAGACTGCTATCCTGAAGTTGTAAATAAAAAGTCCTGGGTCAATATAACCCCTATTCCCCCGAACAATACACTGGCATTTGTCTAAAAGTTGAAAGCTGAAAGTTACTAAATGGATACTGGTACGCAGAGTTATAAATGTGGACTAGATTGTAGGTTATGCAACTACAAAACACGAAAAATATTTTGAATTGGAACTGGTATCAGAGTCAGCTGCATGGGAATAAACTGAATTACCCAGAATCCCACATGTACGAGTAAATTACCTCCGAATTGCCCAGAATCCAACGTGTACGGGTACCCGGTAGATTACCTCCATATAACCACTGTCAGATATAATCATATGCGAGTCAGGGACGTGAGGGGCGAGTGTGTTACATATATTCAGTATCATACGTCACGGTTTGTTGTCTGTACCTTTTCACCTCATTAATTTAACCAAAGGTGCAGTTTTATGGAAATGTCAGTGAAAACAAAATGCACAGATGGTGACAGTTAAATACTATCCATTCTACTGAAATAGCAAACTAAACCGTATTTTAGTGCTTAGAATGGGATGTAAAGCTGCACAATATGTGCATTTTGTTTCCACTGTGACACACTCGCCCCTCGCCTCCCTAACTACTAAAATGAAGGACTAGTGTCAATTGTACATGTACAGATATATATAGACTTGCTCAAGTCTCTATGTTTAATCATCATTGCTCTCTTTAATACGTTTTAATAATGCCAAACATAGAGACTCTATGTTTGGTGACGTTTAATGATATTTAGACTTCTGAAGCACAGAAATTTTTTAACGAAATGATAAAGCAATAAAATTAAACAACATACAGACTTGAGCAAGTCTAAGATATATATATATATCTATGTGTTTTGAATGGCAGTCAGTCGTTTTATCCTCGGCACCGTAGTGTCGTGTATTTTAAAGTCATATTAATGTTATAACAACTAAATTACAAAATAGATAAATTCAAAAAAGACAAAATAATTCATTTAGCATGTGTCGCCTTTGGTGGCATCAGAGATCATAAATGCATATTGGATTACCCAAACCCATGGAATACACATATAATTGTAGATAGGCAAACATTGTTAATTTGGCAGTCAATATAGTTGTATTGCCAACACCATAAATTCTAAGATATATATATATCTATGTGTTTTGAATGGCAGTCAGTCGTTTTATCCTCGGCACCGTAGTGTCGTGTATTTTAAAGTCATATTAATGTTATAACAACTAAATTACAAAATAGATAAATTCAAAAAAGACAAAATAATTCATTTAGCATGTGTCGCCTTTGGTGGCATCAGTGATCATAAATGCATATTGGATTACCCAAACCCATGGAATACACATATAATTGTAGATAGGCAAACATTGTTAATTTGGCAGTCAATATAGTTGTATTGCCAACACCATAAATTTGGTTTTCATTTGATCTTAATTAAGACACAAATGATTAGCATGAAATAATAAGTATATACCTCTTCTAAAAGTAAAAATAAGTATTTGAATGAACCGGGATTAACTTTAAATACAACATTCAATCCCAACAAAACTGGGGGGCTGTGAGCACGAACATTATGCTGTTACACAGTGGTCAATATGACCGGTGACCCGTTCATTGTTTTGACAGGGAAGGAAATAGACTAGTACACGTTGATTCTGTACATACATAATACAGCAAAATCAATCACGAAGGGGGTCTGAGCTGACCATTCTTGCATGCTGTGCAAATTAACGGTGTTCATTATCATCATATTTCTGAATGTGATCATGATCAAGTTTCCTGATGAATACAGTGTACATGGAGTTCCATCCAGATTGTATACGTTCCGATAACTTCATATCTATGGGGGATTTTTAGGATGTAGGGTGAACCCCGCCCCATTGGGGTACTTTCGCAGACTACAAGTGTATGAATGACTGATAACTTATTCATTGTTATGTGTACTATTGGACTGTGATAATAAAAGAAAAGGACTTTGAAAATACAGTATAAAAATGATGCAATTGCTGTAGAATTCTATGCTGGGAATTTTAAGAGTTTCTGAAAAAAAAAGGACAGAAGTCTGTGTTAGGGGAAATATTCATATTTTGTCAAAAGGGGAAAGCTACTCTTTAACAGTAAAAAAAACCTTCAAGTTGATAAATCCTTACACACCTACATGTATACTATAATATGCTGTACTCCCCCACAATATCATTTGTGCAATGAAAAGGCTTTGACATTTTGCTAGTAAAGTGTATAATAAATTCATGTCATCTGACATAGTTCTTGTACATTGCTCTAAAAATAGCAATGGCTAACAAAACAAAGAGACCATTGACAGATTACATGAACTCTCACTATCATGGTGGTTATGTTTGAGTTCTGCCGGATCTCGTCTAAATATCGATAGTGAATAAATTTCCAAAATAAATGCCACTCCTAGTTTGCAGCACCCATTTCCCTTCCACACTTGCAAACACTGCTAACATATGTGCCTAAAAATTGGTGGAGTCAACATCAATTTACTTACTGGCTGATATGAGGCCTCCAGATATCGACCATAGTGAATAAATTTCCAAAAAATGCCACTCGTACTTTGCAGCACTCATATTTTGCTTCCACACTCATAAACACATGGTAAACACCATTAGCGTGTGTATCAAAAATTGGTGAAGTTAAACATAAATTTACTTACTGGCTGATAGAAGACCTTGTCAGTTTCGTAGCGTGAAAACAATGACAAATACACTATGCATCCAATTAGCACTGATGCCACGATTATTCCTTTCAGTTTGTACATCGTGTGATGCGCTCACATACTGCTTAACACATGTAGCCAAACGCAGCAGCATGGGGGAATAAAGGTCACGGCGTATTCGCTATACTGCAAATACACGTGCTTGTGAATACAAATTGGGAAAGACATAATGAACGACCTCGTCTGCCGTATGTGATCCGCTTTAGGAGGTGTGGTTAATAGTTGACATTGATGGAGAAGTGTACAAAAAAAATTGTGTATATGTATTTGGGTTCCGCGAAATTACGAATCTATAAACATACTGTAAATTTTACGAAATTACCAATCAGTTTTACTGTAGATGTAGATTCATTTTATTTTGCTGATGTGAAAATGTAATTGGAAATGACGTAACATTTTTCACTCACACAATTTCTTACAGTTGTACGTACAGTATGAAAATATAGAAACGCAATGACTATGGCACCCAGGGGTAGGTATAGAGTAAAATAGTACCTATTTACTTCCCATAAATCTCAATACAAATATTTGCTCCTCTCACTAATTAACTGCATGCATATTGGACAAAAGCCTGTCAACATTTGAAAGTTTATTCCAAGCACTAATAAAGAATGTACAGGGCCCATTGCTTTTATAGTGACGAAAACCTCTTAGTATCATATAAAAATTATTTAAGTTTCCACTATCTCGTAATTACGAGATACGGTAATTATCTCGTAATTACAAGGTAATTATCTTGTAATTACAAAAAAAGATATTGTAATTACGAGATAATTATCTCGAAATTACGAGAAAATGTCTCGTAATTACACGTATGAGACAATTATCTCTAATTACAAGAAAATATAAATGTTGGTCACATTATCTCTTTTTATATATAAACTATCCTTTCATTTTTCCAATCGAAACATGCGAAGTAGACCATTAGAATAGTTAGAAAGTTAAATCATTTAGTGAAAGTTATTCATTTGATTCTTCAGAATGTTCAGATCAGTTTAATTAAAGTGTTGCGTGGTGAAAGTAATAGGATAATTAGAAATTGTTACGATGAATTATATTACAACATTGATAGAGTGAAAAATTCATCTATACAAAAATAGAATTCTAGACACGTATTTACAAGACTGTAATGCACTCATGGAAAACTCTTCAAAAGGTTTTTCTGTAAGTACTTTGTACATCATGACTTCTGTAGAATCCAACCATATTTTAACAAAACCAATTCAGAACAATTTAAAGAAACATATCCCTTTCATTAGACTTTCCTCGCACTCTTTAAATTTTGAAACTGGAAGATACCAGGGTGAGAGCTGGCAGCATAGATTAAGTGATGTTGTGACACACATCAAATTAAGTATGAATTTCATATTATCCCTCAATGTCCTCAATATTTCTATCTAAGAAAATACCCTCAAAAATACTATTATAAATCACCAAGTTGATATAAATTACTTCCTTTGTTGGGTTCACAACAGACACCTACCCTGGCTGCTTTAGAAAAATATCTTCATTATGCTCTTGCATCACGTAATGCTGAGTTGTCGCCTTAATGATATGTGTATGCATGATGCCTTTATTATTATTGTTCAATATTGTTTGATACTACTTTCCAATTATGTATTATGCATTGAACTATGCATAGAGCGACCGACCGACCGTGGGTTTCCGACGATGAAAGAAACTGGACGTGTGGAACTGTGTATTTATCTTATCGTTACATTTAATTGCTGATGGGTTGTACTGCCCAAAGTTGCATTAATTGAATAAACATATATACTATTACATTACTCCTTGCTTTTCGTAAGAGGCAACTAAATGGGACGGTCATCGGATGAGGCCGCAAAAGTCAAGGCCCCGTATCACAGCAGGTGTGGCACAATAAAGATCTCTCCCTGCTCAAAGGCCATAAGTGGCGAGCATAGGCCTAAATTTCACAGCCCTTCACCAGCAATGGGGACGTTTGATTATTAATAGGGGTGTTAAACAATATACAATCAATCAATCTTCATCCTCTAGCAATTCCCAACAAAATTATGCGAAATATGGCTGTATTTTTTTTTAATTTTTTTTTAAATTTTTTGGAAAATAGAAAATTCAGAAGTACATACAAGGATTATCATATCAGAAAGCTGTCTTCTCCTTTTCTTTTCAGTGTTTATTGTTGGTTTGATTTACGTTGCAGAAATTATCTACATTTTGATATTGGTAAATAATGATGTCACAATCTGTTTTACCCTTAGCACAGATCGTATGTACATGTAATATACCATCCCATGCACTTAAAACAAGCACGATTTAAACTGAAAATCCACACGAAATGTGTGGCTGTTTTAAATTGGTTTCTTTTCCCTAAAAAAAAACCAACCAATGTAATCACATAGATAAAATGTACATCGTTACATATCATACTAATAGGATTAACCACATAGATAAAATGTACATCGTTACATATCATACTAATAGAATTAATCTTTTAGACTTCTAGAAGAATACCGAAGTGTTGTTTAAACAACAAGATAAGTTCAAAAGACCAGTATGGCGTGTAAAACGTTGCACTATTATACTAATCTTTTTATTCATATTCGAAAACTTGTAATTTATATTCTAAAGCATATCATTCATATTCGAAAAGTTGTTATTCATATTCGATAATTTTATCCTTCATATTCAAAAACATGTTATTCTTATTCTAAAACGTGTTATTCATATTCAAAAATATGTCATTCTTATTCAATAAATTGTTATTCATATTCTAAACTTTTCATTCATATTCAAAAACATGTGATTCATATTCGATAATCTTATCATTCATATTCAAAAACATGTGATTCATATTCGATAATCTTATCATTCACATTCAAAAACATGTGATTCATATTCGATAATCGTATCATTCATATTCGATAATCATGTCATTTATATTCGATAATTATGTTATTCATATTCGAAAAGGATGTCATTCATATTCGATAATTTTGCTATTCATATTCAAAAGCATGTAATTCATATTCGATAATCATGTCATTCTTATTCGATAGTCATGTCATTCTTATTCGATACTTTTTTAATTCTTATTCAATATAATTTGCACTGTGGGTAATATTATCTGTTTGTAAAGTCTCTGCTCATTGGGTACATGTATGTGAAAACGAAAGTAGATTAAGGTGTTACCATATCTGGACCACGTGTACGCAGCACATTCATAGGTAATGAATGTCTATTGATTGATAAACTTTTGGTAAATGTTCATCGTATTACACTGACTAACATAAAGAATGTACACTTACCACCAGATATGGTAACATCAATCTACTTTCGTTTTCACATACATGTACCCAATGAGCAGAGACTTTATAAACAGATAATATTACCCACAATGCAAATTATATTGAATAAGAATTTAAAAAATTATCGAATAAGAATGATATGACTATCGAATAAGAATGACATGATTATCGAATATGAATTACATGCTTTTGAATATGAATAGCAAAATTATCGAATATGAATGACATGCTTTTCGAATATGAATAACATAATTATCGAATATAAATGACATGATTATCGAATATGAATGATAAGATTATCGAATATGAATAACTTGTTTTTGAATATGAATGATAAGATTATCGAATATGAATCACATGTTTTTGAATATGAATGATAAGATTATCGAATATGAATTACATGTTTTTGAATATGAATGATAAGGTTATCGAATATGAATCACATGTTTTTGAATATGAATGAAAAGTTTAGAATATGAATAACAATTAATTGAATAAGAATGACATGTTTTTGAATATGAATGATAAAATTATCGAATATGAATAACAACTTTTCGAATATGAATAACAAGATTAGTATAATAGTGCAACGTTTTACACGCCATAGACCAGTCTTTACAATTATTCAATATTCAGCAAAGAAAGATATATAAAAGTACTCTCTACTCTGTTCAACGAAAATGGGACAATTATATTAGCACATTATGTATCAATTACTTCATTAAAATCTCAACAACAACAAAATTCACAAGGAAATCGTAATGTACATTGAAACAAACAGTGAATTGAAATATATAGTGTCATCCACTGGAAAACCTTTATCAGGCAGTGCTATAGAAGATTGCTTAAAAATATAAAATTGCTACATGAATTTTTACAAATTGAACAACATAAACTTACATAGACATCTGTAATAAAAGTAATTCTTTTCATAATTATTCTATAGGCGACGGAGTAGGTTCTGAATATTCGGCAGCATAAGATTAATCAAAGGCTTCAAGGACCTCAGAGTCGCCCGCGATTTCCAACAAGGGGTGTGGTTATACAGCACCGTCTTATAAGCTTCAATTCTGAATCTTTAAAGTATGGTAAAACATGCGTATTATGCTTATTAATAACTAGATATCTATGGAAATGCAACGTCACAAACTAAGAACACGACACATCGGCTAGAGAAATTTACCCATAAAAGCTTCAGAAATTGTGTGAACATAAAAGTTCAAGATCAAAGGTCAATATCCATGTCACCAAACACATCTAGATGAGATGATCATTTATCGGTACTTGTATGTCAAATATCAAAAGCCTACCGCAAAAGACAAAACAGTAGCAACCCGGACACAATTTGTAGCAGGTATTGATATGAATTATTCTCTTGAAGTCTAAATATCTTGATCGCTTCTTTCTTCGTTTTGTTTACATGAAGTATTTATTCCCGCAAAAATGTACCATGTGCGTATGTAAATGATGTTAACTCGTTCGTTGTTTATTTATTTAAACAAAGCAAATGTAGAATTCGTTAATTTATTTCAGATATATTTTTTCGTCAGAATTCTGTTAGAATATTGGATTTACATGTGGAATAACACTGCTAATGTGAGTGTAGGGAACGACAACTCTGGGTAAAGATTGAACAATGTACATAACCTATTCATGCGAATTCACGTTGTCTCCAAACCAAATGATAAAGAAAATATTATTGTAATTAGGTAACACTGCTTTTGAATGCAAGAACACAATAACCAATAATTTGTTTAAACCAACCACTTTGACAAGCACAATATTTCCCATATTTTGCCAAAATTTCAATGACCAGATTTGCATTATGTATTAACAAAGATTTGTACTCAAAACGAGGGTCCTCTCGCTATCGTGAGCCGACTCAAAAATCCTCTAAAATAGTTTGTGTGTTTTTGACTTGCTAAACAATATGTAGTTCAGAAAGGAATGCATTTTTTATAAATAAATTTATCGATGTAATGTGCCAATTTAGGTTGCAGCTTAATCAAACTATCATTTTTTCTGTCCGACTTCTTTAGAACCTTACAATTACATATGTCTGTACCGAAACACATTTCATCTTTGATTTTTCTTTTAGAATAATCAACCAAAAGCATTATATTTAATAACACACATAGAAGGAAAACATTTATTACAGGTTTAATTCAAAATTTGCAGTTATATTAAACGATATCGGGGGTCAACACCAAATCTCAAATATATTGATGGAAGACTGAACCCCGTTGTTATTTTCACGATTAAAGATATCTTAAAGATATTAAAGATATCTCTGATTCCATGCACAAGGACTTTGAAGTTGAAATAAAAAGTATACTTGAGTTCATCATTGAGAATATCTTCTTGGTCTGTGGTGATGAGGTCTTCCAACAGTCTGTTGGAATTCCCCTGGCACAAATTTTGCTCCTTTGTTAGCTGACCTGTGTTTATATTCATATGAAGCAGAATTTATTCAAAAACTTCTACGTGAGAAGAAAAAATCTCTTGCTGTGGCCTTCAATTCGACATTTAGATATATCAACGACGTTTTATTTATTACATGTAGCAATAATAACTTTCATTCATATTTCGATTTGATATATCCCTGTGAGCTCGGAATAAAAGACACCACAAAGTCGTCCACTTCTGCTTCATACTTAGATATTTTATTGAAAGTATATACCAACGGCAAACTGACAATTCAACTTTATGACAAATGGAATGATTTCAGCTTCTCCGTCGTCATCTTCACATATTTATGTAACAATATTCCATTATCACCTGCATATGGTGTTTATAGCTCTCAACTGATTCGATACGCAAGAGCTTGTTCTGCGTATGGTCAGTTTTTAAATCGAGGCAAGCTACTGACAAACAAGTTGATGGTACAGGGGTTTCAACAGTATCGTTTAAAGTCAGCATTTCGCAAATTCTATGCATATGGTCGTTATAACGATCTAGTTTGCCAATACAATTAACCTATCATTGGGTCAAATGCTGTCTGACGTGTTTTATACCGATTGCTAGACCGATCTTGGCACACTGATTTTGACTACGGATAACTCCGTTTACCTGATCAAGATATAGGGCTCACGGCGAGTGTGACCGGTCGACAAGGGATGCTTACTCCTCCTAGGCACCTGACCCCACCTCTGGTATATCCAGGGGTCAGTGTTTGCCCAACTCTCTATTTTGTATTCCTTATAGGAGTTATGAGATTGATCACTGTTCGTTATCTTCACCTTTCATCTTGTGGTACGAGTAAAACAAATTCACCAGATGTGTATATATACTTTGTTTTTCCTCAAATGATTTTTACTAAATTGAATCTACATTAGGTAAAAAAAAAACTTTCCTGGCCCAGTACTAGTGGTTCTTGAGAAGAAGATTTTAAAAAGATTTTCCCTATGTATTCCCTTGCGAATTGGAATAGTAGTTATCAAGAAGTTAAAAATGTTCAATTGTTAACGCACGACGAATTCAAATTCTTTTTAAATTTGGTATGAAGCATCTTTGGAACATGGGGGTATAAATTGTATTTCGGGACTCCTTCCCCCTGGGGCCTTAGGGACGGGGCAAAAACTGCTCAAAATTGACCAATCTTCAAAAACATTCTCTAAAACTGCATATGTGTAAGGAAAACTAAATGGCGTATTATGTATTAACAATAATAATTTTCATTCACACATGTACATGTATGTCGATATCAAAGTTTTACATGCGAATACGAAATGGGGAAAGCCTTTAAAATCTTCTTCTCAGGAACCACTGGGCCAGAAAAGTGGAAATACATGTATACCTGAAAACTTCCTGACATAGAGTATACCGGTCCTCGTGGGTAAGGTGGGGCCACAAAAGGGGATCAAATATTTACGTGCTGATATATATATATATATATATATATATATATATATATATATATAGGAAACATCATTAGAAAACTTTTCAAAACTCGCTGGGACAGAAAAGTTCAAATTTATATGAACGTTACCTGACAGAAAGTACAATTTTGATTAAATCATGGTTCTTTGGGGGTAGGTTAGGCCACAATAGAAGATCAAAGTATCATATGGGGATATACAAGAAATTGACTAAACAATAAAGGATATGGGATCTACAAAATTTTGGGACTCTTCAGATAAAGAAGTTACGAAAATTATGCGTCACTTGGGCAACTCTTGTGTACATACAACTGATAGCTAATATCAAAAGACAATTCATTTTTTATCTTTAAAAAAAAATCTGCCTGGTTTGAAGATTATTATTTAGATATTTTGCAAGCGATTATTTTAGTACGTTTACCAAAAACATGAGTTATTAGATTCAAGAAGATGTTGCACGTCTCATGCTAATTTCCCTACAGGTGTTGCACGAAAGATCGATAAAATTAAGCTATTCAAATATATTATAAAACCAATTGGAAATTATGTCTTGATTCAAACATTTTTGAAAATAAGTTTAAAAGACGTGTATTTACAAAAATTAGCCAAAATAATTTGAGTTCAAATCAGGAAATAAGCGATTTATATAATGTTTAGCGTTAAAATGGAGGGGTATCCCCGAATTTCAGAAAAACTGCCTCCGTGAAACAAAATAAATGTACATGTAGCATGAACATGTTCTTCAAGTTTTCCACTAAAAACTGTCGCTTTGAAATTTTGTTTCCCAAGAGCATTGTTTGTTTTTTTGTAAAAAAAAAAAATCAAAACAACTTCACTGATATTATTTTCAACTTCACTTGTACGTTAATTTTCTTAAGTCATTTATTGTCTGTTGCGTGGTTCAGTGGGTAAGGTCATCGACTTTTATAGGTAACGATGTATACTTTTTTAAAAAACGACCCGGTTCGAATCCCTCACGAACACAATTTTTTTTTCATATTGCGTTTTCCAACTTGATTTTTTTTTTACCTAAATAAAACACACTTTTAGTTTTTATAAATGTTTCTTGTCAAAGCTCTGTTTATTACAATGTGCCGAGTTTGAAATAAGCTTCCAACATGGACACTGTTTAGTTTGTGAATAGGACTAGCAACAAACACGCCGAATACAGCATGCAATGTCTGTGGTTTAATAGTCAAGGTTGCTAACAAGAACTTGTATGTTTTTCTGAGTGAAAGGTGTTGACAAAGGCATGGTGCCTTTTACGAAAAACCGTTGTGAACTTTGCAAAGCTTTGAAAGAAAAACTTTAAGACCAAACAAGGTAAAAAAAAACGTTAAACAGATTAAGTGTATATAAGATGATATGTATTCCAGTAGCAAATTGCTATAATGGTGAATCAATGTTTAATCAATGTTTTCAGATGCATGCACTTCCAATTATGTTGAACTTTATTAATGCGTATCATAATCCCATATTTAATTTTGTGGTCAGAGTTATGTACAGTTGTCTACTGTTGGTTGTAGAAAATCATACATACGAGTATAAGAGCTTTTAGACTGGAGTAGTATAGAATATTTGATACACTCGTAACATGTAACCGTATACATTGTATCTGATACTCACAAGAAAAACAAGACAATTTCATTTTCACGGTTTCAAAAATTATGTTTAGACCACATGTACATGTAGAATGCATTGACACATAAAATGTATTAGGCTTGTCCTTAGAACCGGGGAATAATACAGGTATTTAAATGACAAATACGCAATAAGAGTATAAATATGGATGAAGGTCAGTTCGAATGAATGCTGGCACGGAGCTCCGATTAGGGAAAATTCCCGCTTCGGTGCAACACCCTCTTTCTGATGTTTGGTAGCGAAAGGCTACAAATGTAAAGCTACACAAATACCTAGTATGTCCTCTATCGTACATGTAAATGTATGTGGATATTGACTACGTTTGTTAGATTTTTACCAGTCATTATATACCAACCGACCGCTATGTAGTGATGTCATGAATACACGTAATCACATTTTATGCATTTATCTCCAGGCACGTTGAAACGGGGGGGGGGGGGGGGGGGGGGGGGGGGGGGGGGGGGGGGGGGGGGGGGGGGGGCATATGACGCATTTACATGCGTCCCGATATCATCACATATATAAAGTTTTTAAAAAATATATTTTTAAATGTAAAGATCGATTTATTCAATACTAAGTTCATCACTATATACAGTAACTGTGGATAGTGCTAGTAGTGGAAGTCCATTGTTGAAGCGATGCATTGAACTGATGTAGTTAACAAGTGTGCTGAAGGATAAATTCCCTCTCCGATTTTGGAGTTGGGGAGAACTACAGTAGCTTTTATGCTAGCAAAAAATTTCAAACACATATGAGGGGATCTTTTTTTCTGCCACCACCCTTCCACTTTCAAAAACGACGCCAAGTGTCTGAACTCATTGTGTGAACCTCAGCAGAAAGTATACAAGTGTACGTTTTCACCGAAGCCAATCGGAACATTGCTTGGTTTTTTTCCGTTTAATATTGACTCGGTGGAAATGGCCGATCGATGATGCGAATACATCGGAGCTTTTACGCGACTATACACAAGGGGAGAGTGCAGCTTGCTTGTGCATGCACAAGAACAGGGTTATCGGAATCAGTGCAATGTTTCATAAACGATTTTCAAGAGAATCAAAAAAGCATTTGCATTCTTGATAAAACATTTAAGGTTAATATGAAGTCTAATTTATACATACTCAGTAGTTACATGACAATATATTCTCCTCAGTAACGCTCAACGAAGGAAGTGATATATAATATTGTGTATTGTTGTTTATATTTAAGATGGACACCTTTTGTGAAGTTGCGCTTAGTCTGGCGCATGCCTGACCCAATTTCCGCTACGCTATATTATGTAGTGTAGCGGAAATTGGGTCTGGTGCATGACTAAGCGTAACTTCACAAAAGCGAAAATTGAGTCAGGCATGCGCCAGACTAAGTTGCACTAAGCCTTCGAAATGAAAAACTGACAGTCAAACTTGTGACACTATTTTGCTGCCAGATTTACAGTGTATATAATTGGATTAAGGTATTTTGTTGTCGAATATTTTTATCATAGCATTGAGGCATGGAACTCACACGCTATTATTCATACCAGAATGTGTCCTCTGTTGAATTTGAACTTTTACGGTTCAGAGGGCAAAGCTACAAATATTTCATATCCATAAGGCCTATCTAGCAATAAGATATTTGCATGTATTAAGATTTAAAAAATCTGTTTTAAAAACACATAACCTAGAATATAACAGTTTCTGTTAGAAACGCATGCCTATAGTCCACGTATTGCCGTCCTTGATCTAAAGACAGCAACCTGTTAAGGGCCGGTGCAAATTTTGACTCCCATAGAATAATGACCGGGGGTCATTTTTCGACGTCGAAAAGTGACCCCGGTCATTATTCGGTCATGACCCCTTTTGCCCGTAAAAAAAACGTCTTTTTCAAAAAATCAGTCCATTTTACGTTTAGAAAAATGACCCCCGTAGAATAATGACCCCCTTGTAAATTTTATTAAGGACTATTTCTCTGGTAATGCCTAAGGGAGGCAGTCCAACATTGTCATATTATAAGTAAATCTATCATTCATATGAAATGTAACCAGATTAAAACATATTAGGAATAGTAATTTTTTTTCAAAAATAAGAATTTACTTGTTTTAACAAAATAGTGCACATGACTCGTACCAAATAAGTGTCTAGTCACAACGAGTTATATTCGTTATTACGAGTAAATACATGCATAGTTATATCGAGATACATGCAATCGTCTTGTCATAAAGGGAATATGGATTGAGGCGTGGAAGGGGACTCTATAGTTACATTTGTAAACATGCATTAGTTTATTCTACACTAAGGACCATAACATGCAAATAGAGTGCGTAATTGATTTGATATACACAAAGCAGCTACTACCTTCCCCTACTCCCCTGTACTGTGTACGACATACTGCACTTTTGAACATTGCAATGGGGGGATCCCCTTCTAATATAAATGAGATATAACTATTTTCACCGTGAGAACATTTTTCTTGTAACTGACAATTTTGTGACGGTTTAAAACGTAACTCGGTCAAAAAAATGTAGTACGGAGAGAATAGGTTATGTACATGCAAGAAACAATGCTTTGAGTGCTGAGAACCTGCATATTAGAATTGAGTATTTTTTTTTAACCGTGGTATATTTTCATCTGATCAATCTATGTTAATTTTGTGTTAAAAAAGTGAGGGGACACAAAACCACTTGTGCCCCCCCCCTTCCAAAAGTGAGGGGGCACGTGCCCCCGTCCCCTTGTCCTACACCCCTGATAGGCATAAATTATCCAGTGAAATGCTATAGTCTACCCAAAGTTATCGTTCGCATACTCACTAATACCTCTATCAACACTTACTCATTTTTCAAATTTCTTGAAAAACGACAATGATGCGTAAATGGAATAAGCTACTGACTTCAGTTGCAAAAAATGTATGTCAATTCATCAGTTTTAAGAAGATTTCACGCCTCTCTGTGACACAAGAAGTATTGTATTTAGACGCAGCTCTTTTTTATGTGTGTGTTTGATTACACACGATCTATACATGTAAATATATAGCATAAATACATTGGTAGATTCAGAGGGAGGTGTGGAGGTTTTATAGGTTGTACCTCTGCCTATCGTTACAAAATGTTGCTCAATGAGGGAAAAATAACACATTTTGAGAATGGAACTCCCTTTTGAAAACTAAAATTTATGGTAGAACCCCTTTTTGAAAATTCCCTGAATCCGTCCCCGAAATATGCGGGGGTTTTCCAGTTGTAATTGGCCATGGAACCTACAGTGGGGTTTCCTCAAATTTAATGAACTAGTTCTTACTTTTGTTTTATAAACCGTGAAAAAAATTTACACGTGGAATAACTTTGATAAAAGGAGCAGCAGGAACGATAAGTCTGGGTAAATAATGACTTGAAAACCCGTATCAACTCCTTTAAAATAAATCAATCTGCTAAGAAAGGGAGGGGGGGGGGTCATTTTTCTACAGGGGTCATTATTTTTCAGGTATGACACGCAAAATAATGACCCCTGAGTCTTCTTTCTACAAAATTATCCAATTTTTCTACGGTTAGGGGGTCATTATTCTATGGGAGTCAAAATTTGCCTCTACACCGGCACGAGTACAATAGTTGAAGCATTTTACAGTTTTCGGACAATGCACTTCCTCTCCTTTGTTATTGGTAGAGAATGTATGATGTGAAAATTCTAATTCATTTCATTGGTTGAAATTATGACGATGGCTCATTCCCCTTAAAAAGGAGGGGAAAACGAAGAGAAGAAAGAAAAGCAACTGCAGCATAATGAAACTGACATTTTAATCTTATTCATAACAACTATCAAAAACGTTTTTTTAATTCAACAAATAACAGAAATGATCTTTTTTGCACGTAAACCTTAAAATTCTTGTTGATAAAATGGGCAATTTTCAGCTATTTAGTAGTCTTTGTTTCTTGCTGTGCGAAATTTTTTAAAACACGTTGAACGGTATCAGGAGAACTCGTACCCATAAATTTGGGTACGAGTTCTCCTGGAGAAGCCGTACCCATCAATATCTGGGTATGAGTTCTCCTGGAGAAAAAAACTTGTCAATTGTATTTTAAAACCCTGGGTACGAGTTCTCTCGGAGAAAAATGCGTCATTTTATCTGACTAACAAATCTGGGTACGAGTTCTCCACATGTCTTCATGCAGGGTTCGAAATTAACTTTGTCAAGCACTAGTCCATACGAACTAGTCATTATTGATGTTCACTCGTCCGCAAAGCATTTCACTAGTCCGTCCAGTATGAAAGGTGAAGATAACGAACAGTGATCAATCTCATAACTCTTATAAGCAATACAAATTACATGATAGCCAATACGAGGAATAAATTCGGTCTTCATTTATCATAAACACGAATGATTGATACAAAATGAAATATGTATAAATCCCCTAGATGTAATATGAGCTCAACTAATCCTGGTAAGTTATGAAAGCATAGTCCGGTCCTCACCCCTACCACTCCATTTTCAATAGCGAAGTTTCAAAAAGAGTGGCGGGAATAGGGACGATTTAGTTCAACATTCATACATATTTCAACAAATATTTTTCAAACGAACTAGGATGGTCATTCTAAATATTTTTAAACTACAATATTTGTGGAGATATTACTCCACAATTATTTAAAAAAAGAGTCCGATCGATATAGAAATGAACCTACAGTGTACGCCGATTTAGTCTGGGTCATCCCGATGTTTGTGTATACGCCGACTCCCCACAAAGTACGGAATCGAGGTATACGCAAACGTCGGGATTATCCAAACTAATGTCGATTCTAAACAAGGTGTGCAAGCAATCCTATTTTGGTTATTAGTGGATTACAAATCAATGACAAGCAAAATTTCTGATCATTTATTAAATTCTGAGATCCACCACTGGAAAGATCGACCAATGTCAAGAGATTATCATCATTAAATATTATGTTTATTCAGGCAAAATATCAGATAAATTACAAATCATAATCAAATACTGTACATCGTAAAATACATTAATAATGTCAATTAGGGATCACAAATGAATTTTTGGCACATTACTATCATATGTACACAATAGCACTCCAGATATTATCACAGCTATATCTACTAACAACATCATTATCAAGATACATGCTTATCACAGTACCAGGTCTTATCACGGACAATATAAATTATATACTTTAAATCAATCTTTGCGGCACTGACTAAAACCCGGTCTCGGTCCCGGTCCCGGTCTTCGGTCTCGGTCCCGTGACTAAAACCTGGTATCGGATTTTTTTTATTCGATAAAAACAGAATATATCAGAATATTTTAGTCCCCATTTCTGGTTAAGTTAGATATAACATCTCATACCTGCATTCTGATAGTTGATTGATCATATTATTGTCTTCTTTCGTAAAATAGTATGTGAAAACTCCGGGACCGGTGGGACCGACAAATAAAAACAATGCTAAAAGCCGGTCCCGGTCTCGGCATTTTCCCTCAATAGCCGCTTTAATATACTTTTTCATAAAAAAGGATAAGGATATGATACTCAATGACATTCCTTTGTATACACATGTTTCTGATTTATTGTATGTTTGTGTTTTATTCCAATTTTCCTTTTTATGTCAAAATTGAACTCAACTAGGCTACGGGATTTTTTCCCCAAATGAACGCGTTACATTACATTTTCATAAAAAGATAAGGATGTAGAAGAGAAATAATATATATGTACGTATCCTAGTGTATTTGTAATTTACTGTTGCATATAGTTTTTACACAATTAATTCATTTTTTTTTTCATTCAGGTCAAACAACATTCTCTACCCAAAGTTCCGTGCGTTCCTCGCACTATACCTCTGTCAACGGCTTTTTACAGAAATCTTGTAAAAGTTTCTTTGATCCAACATTTATGTTTTGGACTAAATATTTAGTCATATCATGATATGTTTTTGGTGCAATCAAATTGATGCTTACTGTTAATTGTTTAAAATCGCCGTTTTCTGATCATAAATTTGGAACTACTTCGTAATATGCGTATGAATGTAGGATATACACGTGGTGGAGATTTAAATGTAAACATGGAATCCCAAGTAAGAAAGGCTGTAAAAATACGATAAAACTTGTAAAATAAGAGACAAAAAGCTAAATGGTAAATATGCACTTATTAAAGTGTCAGTTGGCTATGAAAAGAGCCTGATGTATCACCTGTTGCCTGAACTTTTAAAGGGAAAGGAAACCGAGAATGATTGTTTATATCATGTGATTATATTGTCACGTGATTCCAAGTGTTGACAGAGGTGTATGTGAAGCTTGCGTAACGCGCCCTCTGGTGAGAGAACGGTCAAACACCTGATCACACGGTTGATAAAATTTTTAAACTCAATGTTGATGTATTCCGAACCCGGTCTCTGTACATGTGTATACGGCCGACTGTTTGATCTTGATCTCTCTCTCTCTCTCTCTCTCTCTCTCTCTCTCTCTCTCTCTCTCTCTCTCTCTCTCTCTCTCTCTCTCATTTGCGAGTGCATCGTGAGAATCACCTTAAGTTGTTAAATTATGACGTTATATTAGTTGATTTAATCAGTGAAGAAAAGCCTCTATGTAAATTAGAATAATACAAAGTAGCGTGCACGTGCACAATATGAGAGTCCAGAATGCACGATGTATGAAGTACCTTCGAAAATTACAAGAAAATCTTCCATGTTTTGACCTTTGACCTGATAGGACACAGACTACCAATTATTTTGCTATACATTCCTTTATAACATAAAAATTAATATAAAAAAAATTCCACCGCCTCAACCTACCTGAAACTTGATACAGACTTAGAGCAATTCAAGTCCAAAAATATTTGTGAATCTCAAGAAAATCCACCGCACACAAGTCTTGTTATGACACCGCAAGTAACCCCTACCCTGCATATTTCCTTTTCCCTTTGAGAAGCAGGTAAAACAATGACCTATTTACACCCTTCCTACTACACACTTAAGAGCAGAATTTCCCATTATTAAAAGTTTTTAATTTTTTTTCAGACCCTCTTCTTTCCATCTATGCCCTATAATAACACAAATCCACCCCACATACATCCCCAAGAATTTTTAAGAAAAAAACCTCTTGCACTACTTGCGTGGTCAATTAAATAGGGGTAAAATAAGTAGTCTGTAACCATGATCCGCTTATTCATTTAACGCAGGAAATGAAACGCTAGGCGACGTAAACCGTGCATTGTGACGTCACATTTAGCCTCGACCTTTTTCTCTTTCAAAACAAACAATTATAAACAACAATACATCCCGTTTGCAATTAAAAAGACCGTTAATACTAAACAAAATTAACCAATAAATTCAAAATCGTAAAAAAGTAACCGTAAGTATATCGTATGGCATATTCTTATTTAAAGAAACTCATGAACTCGTTCATCTATTTAGTCGTATTACTGGTTTTCCATTTGATAATTGGCTAAAAACTGTAACAATAATAATCACACCATTCATTTTTAACAAACTGGGTGTTTGAATTACAAATTACACGTCAGTTTTGTATTTTTGGCATTCAAAATTAAAACACGAATAACTCTAGAAGCAACTAATTAACAAAACAATATGGCGGCGCCCATATGGATCACAAAATTTTCAGTGAACGTATGTAGAGATTATCTCTATTCATTTGCTGATTTTTCTTTTACATACGTGTTACCTTTAGAGCCTTGCTTCGCGTTTCGTTCGGTATTAATATGTTGTACGGTGTGACCGTTGAGACAAGCGAAGCCCATTAACATCTTGCAACACGACTTTTATCCGCCTCTTCATTTAACGCGGGAAATATAACGTGCTTGATGTAAACAGTCACAAATTGTGACGTCATATTAGCTGCAATGTTTTTTGTCTTCTTCTCTCGAACCAAGCAAAAACAAAATGTTTGAAGCTATGAGAAAGCTTGTCTGGAATTTAAAAACGTTTATGGTACTTTCTAAACAATCTAATTATTTTAATTACGGGTTTGTCAATGAGGTATACCGCAGTGACGGCGACATTTTTTCGGAAGCATTATGGGTGATACTCATCTTTTTTCAACCGATGAAGAGCAAATCACGTGACTCATATGTGTAATCATTGGAGCAAGCTTGTCGCGATGCGAGCTTCGCTCGCTATTAATTGATTATATACAAATATATGCAAAATATATACCCATAGAAAGAGATCGGGTTCAGAATACAAAACATGAATCTTGACCTGAATAGAAGAAATAAAATAAATGAACAAATAAACTCACTGTAAATTACAAACAAATACACCAGGATAAGTACATATATATCATTTTTCTTCTACATCCTTATCTTCTGAAAAGGTAATGTAACGCGATCATTTGGGAGAAAATGTTGCGTACATGTAGTTGAGTTCGATTCTGACATAAATATAAAGAAAATTGGAATAAAAAACCTACACACACAATAAATCAGAAGTATAGGTATACAAAGGGATGCCAATGAGCATCACTTCCTTGGCTTTTCATGGAAAAAAATGTATATTAAAGCGGCTATTGAGGAAAAATGTCAAGACCGGGGCCGGTTTTTAGCATTGTTTTTACTTGTCGGTCCCACCGGTCCCGGAGTTTTCACATATTATTTTACGAAAGAAGAAAATAATATGAGCAATCAACTATCAGAATGCAGGCATGGGATGTCATACCTAAGTTAATGAGAAATGGGGCTCAAATATCCTGATATCTTCTGTTTTTATCGAATTAAAAAATCTGAGACCGGGACCGAAGACCAGGTTTTAGTTACGGAACCAAGACCGAAGACCGGGTTTTAGTCAGTACCAATCTTTTTTAGGATAACCCATGAAAGCAATTTATGATCATGAAATTTGCTTATTTCCAATGGGAACCTAAGATGTTATAAGTTGATTATAGATTATGTATGACTAAGACAGGATAGACAAAAATAAGATTGGGCATTAGATGGTTTTCCTAGCCCAAACTAAGCAAAATTATGTACACGTACATTGTTTAATTTTATATTGATACAAAATATATTTAAAATGTATCATTATACACTTTACCATTAAAAAAAACCCGCATTATATATAAATGCTTTCTTCCCTCCTCCGAGCTTCTTCTGCAAGATGCAAACTTGACAGCTGAATGATTTAAAACTAGCTCTATTTTTACTGAACCAAAGGAAGAGAATTCAAGTTTAAAACGGCATGATAATAAAAATTTGAACTATTGTAGGCCCTAACCCTAGAAATATGATAATTAAAATTAGAGGCTCCCCAAGTAGCATTATCATTTATGTCAAATTTCTCATGTAAATAATTTGGTGCAAGGCCATGGTTGATGTTAAAGACATGGTTGAGTCTTAATCCATTGCCATCGAGCTAATTTATTAACATCGTGCAATCGTATACGCAGCCAAACAATTCTATACCAGTGCAGCAACAGGATGAAGCCAAAAAAAAAAAAGAAAAAAAAAGGGGACAGATAGAAACAATACCGATCGATTGGCTTTTGTTTTGTTTTGTCCATGGTGAAGATAACGAACTGTGACCTATCTAATTCCTATAAGCAATACAGTAAAACATCTCTTCCAACAATGGAATCGTCACCACTGTCGGCGATGGGTTGTCTAACTTTAGCCTGAGTTCGGCGTTTTCTCGGCCGCAGAGCGGGGAGCCTTAGCCTCAGCGATTTTTATCGTGCCACCGCCCCGCCTGCTGTGACTCGGACCCGCGGTTTAATTTGAAGGCCTGTTACAACTGCGATAGGTGATGTGGACCTTTCTATCCTGGATCCCCACGGGACTTGAGTCCGAGACTTGGAGGGCAAGGCAGGGCAAGGCAGTGAAGCACGGCAACGTTATGGTCCCCCCTTCTTTTTTAAAAATGCAGGAGGTACCTATTCAGCCGGTGATGGAGGTTTAATCCCAGGCGAACGCTACTCTCCTTTCTCAAGGTCAACCTGAATAGAATCGTCACCACTGTCGGCGACGGGTTTCCAAATTTTTGCCTGTGCTCGGCGGCACCACACACGGACCTTTCTAATCCGGATCTCCACGGGACTAGAGCTCGAGACAAGGACGGCATACCAACCAGGCAGTGAAACACGGCAACGCTAGTCCTCCCCTGAAGTCAGGAGGTACCTATTCAGGCGGCGATAGTCGTCTAATCCCTGACGAAGGCTACCATCCCTTCTCAAGGTCAACATGGTGAGTCTCTGCATTTATTTGATATTCCTTAAAGGACACATCTCGTGTTTTCAAAGTATACAGAATTATGTGCATTTTGTCTTCCCTATGCTTATAGAAATTAATTGTAATAGTTCGTTCGCTGAAGTATTGCGATAATTAGCCACAATACGGACTTAAATCTAAGCCCCGATTTCAAAAAGCCTAGTTAATTAGATAGGTAGTCACGTGGTACAGTGACGTCATATGCGACCTTCGTCGATCAACTTGTTGTAAAAGTAGTATTAGATATTTTTAAAAGCTCGGGTTTTAGGGGCCTAATTTATTTACCATGGATAACATTTATTTCGATGTTGACAAATTCCACGAGTCTTATATCTTTTAGCCACCAGTGCATACAAATAGCGACCCAAATGTAGCGAGAAAAGCGAGTATGAAATCTGCATAAATTTGCGAGTAAATAATGTTTACATGTGATCACTGTCTAAACACAATTTGGTAATGCCATTTCTGTAAACAACTGTAATTAGCGTTGTTGCTTTTCTAAAATAAACAGTGGAATTATTATTAAATTTATTTTTGGAGAAGTTAGATAGGCCTAAATTATGATACGATTATGTATCATTGACAACTAGGCCTACTGTCACAGGTGCATTTCGGGGGGGGGGGAAATAATGATCAAACTTATTGTGAAAATCACAATACTTTTAAATTATTTTATTACAGCAATTTTATTAGGCCTAATCATTATTTTTTGTTATCAACACGTTGTTAATTAGGAAGTGGGAGCGCGGCGTGCTGTTGTTGTAAACACGTACGTGTTCTTTAAAAAAAAAAAAATGAAAGCATTATAATTCAATTCAAAGTCGGGAAATATTATATTTCATTATTTATGATTGAAAGTTCAATTATCTTTTATCTTTAAAGTTCTTTTTTAAAACTACCAGTTGGTAGACACTGCTAGCAAAGTTCTGCCTATATGTTGTTACAAGGTGAAGGTCGGTTGGTGCGAGTGTGTATTCAATTCGAGAGCAGAACGGAAAGCATATGCCGTAGGCCTATATGTAACAGTGCGTAGCTTCGATAGAACCATTTTCTCGCAGTTTATCTACTTCTTTGTCCAAGTGCTTGTTTGAAAAAGTACAGGGACAAATTCTACTGGGGGGTTTTATGGCAAAGTCGTTGTGCCGACAAAAAATATTCACGTCTCGTCCCTCATACCTTCCTTCGAAAATTGAAAAAAACACAGTCCAAATCCTCTCTACTGACAGCAAGTACACCCTTAAACGGCACAAAACACCCTAATGCAGTGTTATTTACAAGCTGTTAATGTGAAAATTGTTTGTTTGTCAATTAAATCGAATCTGTTTATGAAATGGCTATCAACTGTTTTCAAATCTTCTCGCTCGAGGTCGCATATGACGTCACAGATAATGGCGCGTAAACTATCGAAGAAAATATGCATATCGCAAGATTTGAATTTCATCGCTTTCAAACTCGAAAACTACGCAAACTGTTTAATTTAAAACACATGTAAAGTAGTTTTAGGCATGCAATGAATTAATTTTGCTGAAAAAATTAAAAAGTTTAAAAACATGCGATGTGTCCTTTAATATTCACTTAGTTCAAATTCTACCGGTTGTCGTAAAGCACTCGCACAACATAGCCCGTAGGGCGATACCATACTCAGACTTAGTTTCTGTATGTATCTTCTGGCAGCCGCCATATGTAAATTTATATCCTGGTCATGTCCTACACCACCTAATATACCTAGCATCGCCGGTGCTCTATTATTATGTATCCCAATGGCAAACCTATGGCACAATTTTGATTGCATCTATTTGGCCAAAATGCCATTCATGATTTAAGGTACTTGGTTAACGTAGGTTTCATGACCTTTCAATAGGCATGGCTAGCGAGTCGGTCAAGGAAAGGGCACCAGCTAGTCAGATCATGCTACAAATTCCAAGGCTTGCTTACTCTTAATTCGTCCCATTCTGTAATCAGTTCTTTATGTCGGGTTACTTTGTATTTATTCATTTACATGTCATACACGGGTGAACCTGGATAACGTTCAGGTATACCTGATTGTGCCACGACGGCACTGCATAGACCAGGGGCTCGGACCTCAACCTACCACGAGGTTCAATTTGCAATGTGGCCAACCACTACATTATCTCGTTAGGTTTACTTGCTAGGCATTATTGGGCCCAAGTTTCAGGGTAGGCATTGCTATTCACGGCCACAGGGGTTCACGGGTTTTACTACAGCACGATCACAAGGTACCAAGGACCTCACCGGTTCAATTTATGCAGAGTTATTAACTTCATAGTACTTATCTATTATTAACATCCCTATGCATTACGTGGTATTCTTGCTAGTTCAGCAATTTGCCTCTTTTTAATTTATGTAGTTTACTGATGATTCCGACAACGTACGTGACGTGGAGCGCTATGATATTTCGTACACACGTTTCAGGTTTGTGCTAGAACCAGCATCACAGCGTACGAGTCGCAGTATATTCTCACCTTGTCGTTCTTTGGATATTTAGCACTTTCCTTAGCACAGAGACCCTATAGCTAGTTCCATATCATTAGTTGCATTTAATTGCAGTTTTTGTTTCCGATAATTGTCCACAATCTCAATTTCAGTTCGGACTTGCAGATTGTTGATCGGTTCGTTGTTGTTTATTCTCAATGTCAAGCCTAACCAAAAGTTATTGTTTGGTTAACTTTAAGTCAATCACCCTCCATTCCATTTTCATGTAAATACTTGACTGGTTTTGTTTGAGATGTATTCGGCGTTGAATTTTTTCTTTCCTTTCCATAATTCATTCAATAGGCATTTATTGGAGTTTGGATGGTTCCAGCAGTCGAGAAAACCGTCAGGAAGTGTCATGTTTTGTTATCCAACTTTTTCAACAATTGTTCTACGCTTTATAACCTTTACGTCTTAAACCGGGGATCTCGAGACGCTCGCTCTGTGCTGCTTAGGACTTGCTCCGAGGAGGCGTGCTTTGAGGGTAGAGGCTTCGGGGTGTTAATGGGCTGGATAATTTTCGTATTTTGGCTCGAGTAATCAGTCTTAATTTAATTCTTAGCTGAGTTTGGGTTAATTCTCACTGGCTCTGGAACGTTTGGATTAGTTTGACGAATTTATGAGGAATTTCCGGTCCAAAAAGTTTGATCCATTACAGTTTATTGTTTTATCTTAGGAATCGTCGAAAATGGTATTTAGCAATGTGCCATTCTGCTATCATTACCTTAGTTTTTACGGAAGTATTTGGGACTTGTAGTTAGATCTTTCTTGACGGAATTCAGACTTCAAAATTACTCTAGAATTTTCTGCTGAAACTCTTCAGAATCAATCGGAATCCTTTAGAGGTATTCCAGTTTCAGTTATGGGACGTAATTTTCCTCCAGTAGGACTGGGAGATGGTTTGCTAAATTGGTGTTAGGAAATTTTGTCAAATTTTTGCTTTCCATCATAGGAGTTATTCAAGAGCTGACAAGTCTTACGGTCCGCCTGAACTGCGACCACTTTGTTGTTAATCTTACGTCACCTTTGAGATTACACATTTTGAAATGGTCATTTCAGAATTCAGTCTAATTTTGGTCAGGAATCCTGAAGTTTTAGCTATTCCCTTGAAAAATGCAGGAATTCAAATAATTTACAACTTCATAATCTCTATCAAAATGTGTCAATTTGGTGATACCAGTGACATCTTGGTTAAGTCACCATTGCTTGAGAGTACGCAAGGGGGTTCGAAGGGGGTAGCATAGAGATAAACGCTCTCCCATTGTGCCTCGATGAGTGTGCACGTCGCCCAACCCGCAGAATTGAGATGACCTTGTTAATTTATTATCTTCGAGGTTACACTTTTTGCAATGATCAACTTCAAATTCAATCTAATTACTGGTCGGAAATCCTGAAAGTTTTAGATATTACTACGAAAATTACAGGAAATTCAGGTAATCTTCAAATTGAGAGCAATTACCGAAATGTGTCAACTTGGTGATAACTTGGTCTTAGTAACCATTGCTTGAGAGTGCACAGGGGGTTCGAAGAGGGGAGAGTGGAGATAAATGCTCTCCCCTCGCGCCTGCGGGCCCTGGGCGACGGACGAGGGTGCACGTCGCCCACCCCACTGCTTAAGTGCCTCCAATTTCAAGTATGCATGGGGAAAAAACCCAAACAAATATCAATTTTTGTGGGGGACATTGTTCCAATGTCTGTGGCGGACTGGGGAGTGCGTTGGGGTAGTTGATCACTAATTCTGCGCCAAAACCGGCTCTCCTCCCACCTACTACTAAAGCAGGGGGCAGGTATTTCACGTGTACCCTCCAGACGACCATTAAACTAGGTCAAGGGTCAGTGGATATTCATAGAAAATACTAATTTCTTGCATAAGTTGCTAAAGTTTAATTCGTGGGGCTCTCAGCTAGTTCATAGCTGGGGCCACATCCACCTCCTACTCAGGGAGGGGATACTACAGGCTGGTGCATGTTGCGACAACTGTAGGAGGGTCTACAAGCTTGCTCCGCACTTGCTAATTAAACCAGGTAGCACGCAGGAGACCGGTGAGATGCGCAGAGATCTCTACCTCCCTTAGAACGTGGGGACTCGTTCAGGTTCGGGCACCTATGTCCACATAGGGCCCCCTATGTTGCCCCTACTTTGGTAGCCAAACTGGCACACTGGCCGCCTCCCCAGTTCCCGACAAAAAGTTTGCATGCGGCCCTTTCCACCATATATGTAAATTTGCATCCTGTTTCTGATCCAATTAATAAATTTTAAACTTGTATCACTCTTGTCATTCCAGCTGCTAAGCAGCCTTTGAGGGATTACAGGGCAGCCAGTTAAGCTTCGACACACCTACTGGTCTATTCAGATATTAGGTTAAGGTCACTATCCAATTCGGGCAGTAGGTCAGATGTCTTGCGGCTGGTTGTGCTGTATATTAAGTTTAATTTAGCACAATAGCTTCTCTAGGTAAATTTAACATGCCCTAGGTCAAGTCATGGTCATGAAGCCAATTCTTTTATTAATTGTTTAATACGATCTTTTTCATAGAGAGTGCTTATTGAATCTAAAATATCACAATTTATACTAGTTCTGTTGACCTCTTGATGTCATCGGGAAGGTCATTGCAGAGATGTGCTACTGCCCAGCTGCATCGACGTTGTCCGTACTTTTTTGTTCTGATATTTTGCACCACAGGTCGCGACTTCGATTCTGATCTTAAATGGTCGACTTGGCTTGTATTCATTTAAAAGACTTGCGATTTATGACGGCACAGATCCATGGAAGGAGCAATAGGTATAGGTCAAAATCTTGAATTGGGGTCGGTAATGGATGGAAAACCAATGTTCCGGCAGAATCGAAAATATGTGTTCCCGTTTCGGCGACCATGTAACTAGACGAGCAGCAATATTCTGCACCCGTTGCAGCCGGTCCAATGGTTTTTTTCCAATACCAAAATATAGACAATTTCTATAATCAAGTTTAGATGTTACAAAGGCGTTTACCAGGGTTTTACAAGCTTCATTTGTCATGTAGCGTCTTATCCGCCCGATGTTAAAGATCTGATGGTGACATGATTTGACGACTGATGACACTTGTTTTCCATTGTAAGATGTTGATCGAAAAATACGCCTACCTTTTTCTAGTATGCTGTCCTCTTGAAATAGCGGAGTTTCAAAGAGTGGTGGGAATAGGGACCATGCAGTCTAATGAACCTGTGGATTTAGTTCCACATTCATACATATTTAAACAATTATTTTTCAAACGAACCAGAATGGTTTCATTCAAAATATTGAACTAAATATCTGTGTGGGTATATTACTCCACATACTATCAGACGTCATTGTTTCAAAACGAGTACGAGTATGGAAATCAACCTATGTGGATTCTAAGCCTGGTGTATTGTGATTAGATTACATTCTGTACCAGTGGCAAGCAAAATTTGATAATTTAAAAAATTCTGAGATACATCACAGGAATGATGGAGTAACCAAAGTGTCTCAATTATGAATTAATTATTTGATAAATCTATTAATTGTCATTTAGGTCTGTTTGATAAAGCAATTGATCTAATTTCACTACATGTACATATATATTAAGACTGAAAATTTGCATCCTAAGTTTATAAAATGTCTTGAATGTAAAATGTAGTGGTCCAAATTCTATGATGAAACTGAGAGATAATTGCCGGGGTTCGACTGGTCACAGAGCGGACGTACACTGTAGTAACAGCTGGATAAAACAATGACAACAGATGTTTCTGATGGGGGTCATCATTGGTTATAAAATACACTCTGTAGAAGAGGAGCTGAATGTTGCCATATGTGTGGACCAAAGTTTTAACAGCATATACAATATACCTTGTTTTATGTGAAGGCAGTGTGTTGATGCCTTGGGTCGAGTGACTTCCGTCTGTGTATTGAGAACTTTTCCTTTCATTTCTTTTTGGCATCAGCTGTACAGACGGCCATGACAATGATGGTTATTGACCACGCCCCTTTAATTGCACGGAGGCGTTAAAGCATCGCATTGACCTCATCAATAATTATGTAATGTGAAACTTATACCATCTCATGAAATGAATACAATGTCTTTTCTCGTAAAAGCATGACCATTATCGTTTACGTAATACTAATCGGCTTCCGTACTACATGTACAGTTTTTCTGAAGGAATGATTTACAGAATCCTTAAAACAAATGAAAATGAGGAATATTTAACCTCAAAAGAAAAGTTCCGAAAAAAAAATTGTTATGTACGTAGAATTACAAACCATTATCTACCTGTCGAAGAAATAAACACTATTGTACATGTAGATCATGCAATTATAACCAAACTGGAAATGAATTTCATTATATTCGGGAATGTAAAACATTGGGTAAATTACACATCTACATGTAGATACAGACGCGTAACCAGAAAGAAAATTAAGTGTACGCAAAGTATGGTAAGTGGTCTGGGGGCAAGTGGGTTCAGGGCAAAGCCCCGGGGGGAGGGGGGCGCATTGGCGAAGCCCCTAGAAGCTCCTGGGTTGTTGTTTTTTTCAATGAAATCACCTAATTTTATGCATAGATAAAATTCGAGATAATTAACTCGTTATAACGAGATAACTAACTCGTTCTAACGAGATGCTAATTCGTTATAACGAGATACTACTGACTCGTTATAACAAGATAATTTAAAAAGTCGATATAACGAGATAACCAACTCGTTATAACGAGATATCTACATGTAATTCGTTATAACGAGATAATTAACTCGTTATAACGAGATAACTTACTCGTTATAACGAGATACTAACTCGTTATAACGAGTTAAGATTTTTTTTTTCACTTTTCAAAAATGAGCCTATCCGGTTTTCGTACCTAGCTATAAAAAGAATTCACAAAATTATTTTCTAATGTGTTTTATTATGCCAACCGTGTGAACTAAGACTGAGTTTACATTCATTCTGCGAATTTCTTTAGCAGTTTTCGACTGGGATATATGATGCCGATTAAATAATAAATAGCAGTTATTTTAGGCAGATATTTTAACGACAAATATCTCTCTCTCTCTCTCTCTCTCTCTCTCTCTCTCTCTCTCTCTCTTGTAAATGATGCGGACGCAGTTGCGTATTTGCATATACATGTAGGCAGCTATCTTTTAAAAAAGCTACATAAATCAATAGTACTGTCTGTTCTCTAAAATATCACTGTGTACCTCATTAAAGTGAACTGAATTGATCTTGCAGAATCTACAAAGTTCTTTCAAATATTGGCAATCAAAATATCTGAAATACAAAAAATTTATCACACCATTTCTGGACATTGTGTAATGACTCGAGACGGCCGTGACTTCTTGACCCTAGAGGAAACAAAAGGTCAATGGGCATTGGCGGTCGCCTGAATAACATGCAACCTGCCTTCATTGGCAGCTCATTCAAACGGGGTGTCAATTTTTTTAAAAGAAAATTTTACAGATTCGGGTTTTTCTAAATGTTCAAGATTAAAGATCATTTTGAAAATATTTAACTCATGTACTGTATTTTCCTCAGAGGCCATGGAGTTTTCACATTCTTCATATAAAATATACGTATATTTGGCATGATTGAATGCATGCACTGAAGTAAACATTCCTCTCTCGAGTTTTTCACTCATATGGAGACGTCACCAAGACCGGTGAAGAGTTGCAAAATTTAGGCCTGTGCTCGGCGTTTACGGCCTTTGAGCAGGGAGGGATCTTTATCGTGCCACACCGCCTCGGTTTATGCGTTATCATCCGAAGGACCATCCCATTTAGTCGCCTCTTACAGCAAGCAAGGTGTAATGAGGACCTATTCTAAACCGGATCCCCACGGGTAATATTTCTTAATTAAAGATACTTGCTTATCATGCTTATACACATATATTGCCTGTTACCGTAATATTATCCCCGAGTAAAAAAGACTGTTTTAGAAGAAAATTTTAAAAGAAACAATTTACTTTCAGCATATGCACCATACATATCATGTATTTCACAATTTTAGGAGAGGCACATGGGTTCCCTACGGGACTATGAGTAAAGAAGATTTTTAAAGATCGTTAAGGTTTTTAAACCCTTTCACTAATGTTTCATATAAACTGTGAATATGTTTAAAAACCTGAACCGTAATAAAATAAAATAAACAACAGTTTTCTTTACAGATAAAATATTACATTTTTGAAAAATCAGTCCATATTATTCCGAATCTGATGGAGATTCATCTTCTTTTTGATTTGACTTCTTTCCCTTTTTTTTTCTGAAAAAGAAAGATTTGAACATGAAACATAAATTTACAAAATTATTATTCATTTGCAACTGCACGCACTATGTATATTCAAACATCTGATGAAGAGATTAGCAACAAGTGATATGCTACATAGTTGTATAAACAAACCAGCACAAGATTTAACAATGTTTTTTCTGTATTTTTCTGACGACAAACTTCATATATACCTTAGCATGATTAGTTCCTCCGGGAAAGTATGGAGCGAACCCGAGAAACGTCTAAACACTTCTCGTTTAATTGTCTCAAACGAGATAGTTTTCTTCGATGCTTTGAGTGCAGCAGCTATAAAAATGTGAAATGGAATTCATTGTAAAAAGTATATATTAGTGCATGTGTTTAAAACAGTCGAATTACAACATTAGTTAAAATGACATGTACTACATGTACTGAAATGAAATAACGAGGACAAAAGTGATGTGCGTATATGTTTTAGTTTCTTATTTTTTATTTAATAAACCAAACTTATATTGTTTAAACTTACAAAGTTTTGGTTTTGATTTGGTGTTCCAATAAAGACAATTTTTCATTTCTGTCCAGTTCCATTAAACTGGCTCATGCAAATGTTGATCATAACACATCTCAATATTGTTCTGTTAATCTCTCCTGCATTATCTCCAACCTGTAGAGAGGCCATGACATTTATCTCAAACGAATACCATATGTTTTAAGTGCAGTACATGCATGTGTAGTATATGGATTTTATGGGATGAAACGATGAATTATAAATCATACTGTACTTAGATGAAAACCAGTTTTGAATAAATATTTACCAAATGATAGTGTACATAGGAATTGTCTACAATCAGTAACCTTTATAGATATACACATACATTATACATCAACTATTTACATGCAATTCCTTACCAGTTTCTTCTTTACACATCTAAGGAGCCCTGGAAGTCTTCTACTTCCCCGCCGTGTTCAGCCTGTTCCGTGATGGTAACAGACTTTCAATGTAGTGTCAAATTTTACATCCACATAAGAAATGAGGTGGCTCTTGATGGCAGTAATATCCTGTTCCAGGGTATCAATCGTGAAAATAACTAAAATATAATATCACCATGCATATCATGCTAGTTTGCATTATATGTATTTGTGTACGTATTAGTAAATGATGTATATTTGATGTTAGTACATGTATTTCAAAATCAATGTTCTTAGAATTTATTTTGTTTACAAATCAAATTATACCTTACAATTGCTAAATATACAGAATGAATCATTTACATACCATGGTGGCATTGATAAGAAATAAATTGATATTATAATTAAGTACAAAACTATACTCACATTAACCGACTGTACACCAGCTCTCAGACTTTGTCTTACAAGAATGGTTAATTAGGTTTTCCAAAACTTTGACCTACACAGCATATCAAATAGCGAGAAAATTGCATAACTAGGATCGGCTGTATGAGTCTTGGCCATAGCATCCCGCTGTGTTATTCCATTAACTCTCGGTAAACACATTGAAAGGACACATCGCATGTTTCTAAACTTTTTAATTTTTTCAGCAAACTTAATTCGTTTCATGCCTAAAACTACTTTATATGCTTGCGATATGCATATTTTCTTCGATATTTTACGCGCCATTATCTGTGACGTAATATGCGACCTCGAGCGAGAAGTTTTGAAAACAGTTGTTAGCCATTTCATAAACAGATTAGATTTAATTGACAAAAAAAAACCCAGTTATATCCTTAACGGCTTGTAAATAACACTGCATTAGGGTGTTTTGTGCCGTTTAAGGATGTACTTGCTGTCAGTAGAGAGGGTTTAGACTGTGTTTTTTTTTTCAATTTTCGAAGGAAGGTATGAGGGAAAAGAAGTGGATATTTTTTGTCGGTACAACGACTTTGCCATAAAAAACCCCAGTAGAATTTGCCCCTGTACTTTTTCAAAAACCACTTGGACTAGTAAATAAACTGCGAGAAAATGGTTTTATCGAGCTAAGCACTGTTACATGTAGGTCTATGGCATATGCATTCCATTCTGTTCTCAAATTCAATACTCGCTCGCACCAACTGACATTCACCTTGTAACAACATATAGGCAGAACTTGTGTTCGCAGTTTCTAACAGCTGGTGGCTTTAAAAAAGAAAAATAAAGATAACAGATAATTGGAATTGGAATTATAAATAATAAAATATTGTATTTCCTAACTTTGAATTGAACTATAATGCTTTCAATTTCTTAAGGAACGCGTATGTAACAACAACAGTACGCCGCGCCCCCTTCCTAAGTAACAACGTGTAGATTAAAAATAATAATGATTAATAAAATTGCTTGAATAAAATAATTTAAAAGTAATGTGATTTTCACTATAAATTTGATCATTTTATTTATTTTTTCTTTTCTTCGAAATGCACCCGTGGCAGTAGGCCTAGTTGTCAATGATACATCGTATCATAATTTAGACCTATCTAACTTATCCAAAAATAAATTCAATAATGATTGCACTGTTTATTTTAGAAAAGCAACAACGCTAATTACAGTTGTTTAAAGAAATAGCATTACCAAATAGTGTTTAGACAGCGATCCCATGTAAACATTATTTACTCGCAAATGCAGATTTCGTAATCGCTTTCCTCGCTACATTTGGGTCGCTATTTGTATGCACTGGTGGCTAAAAGATATAAGACTCGAGATATTTGTCAACATCGAAATAAATGTTATCCATGGTAAATAAATTAGGCCCCTAAAACCCGATTTTTAAAAATATCTAACACTACTTTTACAACAAGCTGATCGACGAAGGTCGCATATGACGTCACTGTACCACTTGACTATCTAATTAACTATAGGCTTTTTGAAATCGGGGCTTAGATTTAAGTCCGTATTGTGGCTAATTATCGCAATACTTCGGCGAACGAACTATTACAATTAATTTCTATAAGCATAAGGATGGCAAAATGCATATAATTCTGTATACTTTGAAAACATGAGATGTGTCCTTTAATCCCCAGAGCATGCCCACTTGTAAGCAAATGAAATGAATTCCTTTGTTCAAAATATTGTTGAGTTCACTTTTACTCTTTTTTGTGTAAAAATAAAAGTTGTTTTAAAACTGATGCAAGATGATTACCGGTAATTTAGAAGCGTGAAATCATTTTCCTTAACTTACAAAATGATTATCATAATTCAATACACTGCATTTGAATCTTGTAACATTTTTTAAACAACGTTTGACTCATATCAATATAATAAATCAATCCAAGTTGAAGTACCAGTAGTTTTTAAAGTTATATGTATTTCTGTAAAGTTTTAAAAATGTTTTATTAACATTGTGAGACAATGTTATATTTGTGTTGGCTGGCAACATTTTAATATTATGCAATTTAAGAAAAAAATGGTTTTCAAAACAATATATTTAAAACGCTACTTTGATTTGGGTCACTTTAAGAAAAAAAACTTAGTATATTAGGTATATTTTTAAAATCATTATTGAAACGTTTTGAAAACGTATTTTCAAATGTTTAAAAGCAAATTGATCATATTTTCAATAATGATTTACAATGTTTTAAAACGATGACAAAATAATTTTAAAACACTGACAAATGTTTGGTCAAAAACGTCTGCTTATAACGTTTTTACAACTGGAAAAAATGCTTCTATAACATTTTAAAAATGTTTTGTTAGTAACGTTTTCTGGTAATGCCCTTACAACAGGAATACAATGTTATGAAAACGTTTTCTGCTACTTGGATATCAATATTAACTGAGTATTGAAAAAATCTAAATATTCGCATATAAATACAAATTTATCAAATATAGATCAAGATTTTTGTGTATGAATAACAAGATTAACGTATACAAATCAAAATATTCGCATATAAAAACAAGATTATCGCATATAAATCAAGATTTTCGTATGTACAAGTAAATCAAGATTTGTGTAATATTGCAACGTTTTACACGCCATACAGGTCATTCTAGCATTATTGGGTGTTTAACCCCACCTCCACTTCGTGTTCCTTTGTTTTGTACGATTTATCTGAAATACAAGTTTATGTGTTTCCCTGTAAAAAGCATCCGACTGTACCGACAACAGGAAATTTATATTTGGTATTTTGATAATTTTCCTTCCTTCCGGATCTTATTTATATTTTAACAGTGGGTTGATGATGGTCGAATGGTTGTGTACATTTGTATTTTGGAGTGAGTAAGTGAGTGTATGTGTGATTGTGACTGGAGATAAACTTTCCTCATCGTGTGGAGTGACGTAACTGTAAACCTCTCTAGTGAATTTCCTAACATCTGTGGGCATCAATACTGAACTTCATTATTCCAAATAATGTATTTTGCTTTGAATCCTCTCCACAACCGCATAATGCATGACGCCTTTTTATACTTGCTACAGAATAAACAACAAACAATGTAGTGCTGAATATCAAATAAATTTTGAAATATTTTGAGTTCGCATTACATTGAGGCATTATGAATAGTTCCAAGTTCTCAGAAATTTAAATCACACGGTTGTTATGAAAGTAAAGTTGAATGTGACTTGCATATGCATTGGGCCTAGAAGATATTTTCATGTCTGAATTGGAAAAATACAAATTGTTTAAATAAGGTTCTCAGAGAAACATGCAGTGACTTAAACTACTGAGACTGATAGACTACATGCAATAGTGTTTATCGTTCCTAGTGTAGCGGCGCTACCTGTTTCACTTCTATGGACCGCCAAATTAACATAAACTCAAATAATTGAAGATATCTTCAATTATTTGAAGATATCATCAATTCAACTATTGTTCCCTTTAATAGAATTAATGCGTGCACTAATTCAATTATTGGTCTCATCAAATGAATTGTTACGCACTTCAATTTAATTTATTGCTCTCATCAATTGAATTAATGCGCGCATCAATTGAATTAATAAGAGCAATAATAGATTTGATGCGCGCATTAATTCAATTGATGAGAGCAATAAATTAGATTGAAGCGCTCAACAATTCATTTGATGAGACCAATAATTGAATTAGTGCGCGCATTGATTCTGTTAAATAGAGCAATTAATTCAATTATTGCTCTCTTCAATTCAATCGATGAGAGCATCAATTTAGTAGAAATATTGCTCGTAATAATTAATTTAGAGCTCGATATAAATAATTTGATGATCTCTTTAATTCAATTGAAGATATCTTTAAATCATTTACAATTCTTTTGTATAAGGAATTAATGTGCGCATGAATTCTTTTAAAGAGAACAGCAATTCAATTAAAGAGATCATTAATACAATTGTGGATATGTTGAATTTAAGATATCTTTAATGATATAGTTGCTCTCTCTAAAAGAAATATTGCTCTCTTCAAATGAATTAAAGATAACATTAATTCAATTGAAGAGAGAGAGAGAGAGAGAGAGAGAGAGAGAGAGAGAGAGAGAGAGAGAGAACAATAATTGAATTGATGCGTGCATTAAATCAATTATTGCTCTCATCAAATGAATTAATGCACGCATCAATTCAATTAATGCTCGCATCAATTGATTTAATGCGCGCATTATATCAATTATTGCTCTCTTCATTTGAATTGTAGCGCGCATCAATTCAATTGTTGATATCATTAGTTCATTTGAAGAGTCATTAATTCAATTAAAGCGCGCATCAATTCAGCTGAAGAATTAATGTTATCACCAATTCAATTAATGTGAGCAATAATTCAGAATTGAAGATATTATTAATTATTTGAAGATATCTTTAATTAAATTGTTGCGCGCATCAAATGAATTGATGATATCTTCAAATAATTGAAGATATCTTCAATTATTTGAGTTTATGTTAATTTGGCCTCCTTACACTTTCGCGTCATTGTGAACACTCATGAAACGGTTGTTGAACTTTGATTTAAATAAGATCATAAAACAATGCCAAATAATTGCTGCTGCGTAGGCCTAAAGGAAATAGATTCGACAAAACTCAGAAGCATACATGTATATCAAACCCACCAATTTGTTCCAATATTTGCATCGCAGGAATCCTCTCAATCTAAAATGAAATCATTCGTCATTTGCACTACTGAACAAAATGATTGTCAAACTTCTTATTAAACTGTTCGAAATATTCATGCACTGTATCCATAGTCAAACCACGGAATGTTCCTAAATCGGGGAGGTTTAAGGTCTTTATCAGCTAAAACTGCCATTTCGGCTTTTGATTTCTTGAATGAGGGGGGGGGGGGGGAGCATCCATATCTATCGCCATTCGATTGGATCCATTGTTACATGGGTTCAATTAATAAGTTTTTTTATCTTTCAAGCTTATACTCTCCTCATTCAAAATTTCTATCAAAAATAGAGGACAGGGGGTAACCATCCAATATATCTTTTGCACAGTCATGAATATAACAGATAATGATCATTATCTTGTTAAAAAAGGGGGGGATACCCCCGGTTCCTCCTAATTCTATGTGCCAGGGATTGTCATCCGAATATGTATCGTTATTAGAAATGTAGAAATCTGGGTCAAGCTTCAACGCTTGCATTTCAGTCTGTTAAAAATAAAACCACAACACGTTTTTTTTTTTCAAATTCACGTTCAATCTTGCGAAGATGATACCGGAAAGTACGCGATTTTAAGTATCGAATTTCCTTTCCACAAGTTCTCTCTTCCGACCTGAGATTCTCGCATTTCTTTTCCTTGATTTGTTTTTAAGCCGAACTAATCAAAACTCATTAAACCGTATTTGGAGTTGTTCGTGATAATTTCTTTGGCAAAGTTCACTAGTACTGTATAGATTGAAAATGTAAGCGAAGAAAGATTGCGATATGAGAACTTAATTGACCACATTCGTATACAGTGAGCACTGCAAAGGGTCGACAACTCTGTTTGAGAGATTGACGCTTATTACCGTCTTCAAGTCTTCAAGTTGAAGTATTTTTATATTCACAATTTTGTCCAAAGAATATAAGGGGTGAAAACATTTCTGGTAATCTGCAGATATTGTAACGTAACGTTGCTATGAGAGATAAACACGACTGAAGAAGACAGGTAACACGGTCGAAATATTTATACAAAGTGTTTAGAATTTTTTCTATATTTTACTTCCAAAAAGGAAACTTTACACACACACACACACACACACACACACACACACACACACACACACTATATATATATATATATATATATATATATATATATATATATATAAACATTCTGATTCAAAGTAAATCTTTTAACTTTTTCATTCCATACTACCAAGATGAAATTTCTCTGTGTCGAATAATGTGTCAAGCCTCAGCTGGTACGTACATAGTGAAAAGAGGATATGTACACAGTGAAGAGAGGATATGTACATAGTGAAGAGATTATATGTACACAGTGAAGAGAAGATATATACACAGTGAAGAGAGGATATGTAGACAGTGAAGAAAGGGCATGTACATAGTGAAGAGAGGATATATACACTTTGAAGAGAAGATATGTACACCTTGAAGAGAGGATATGTACACAGTGAAGAGAAGAGATATACACAGTGAAGAGAGGATATGTACACAGTGAAGAGAGGATATGTACATAGTGAAGAGAGGATATGTACATAGTGAAGAGATGATATGTACACAGTGAAGAGAAGATATATACACAGTGAAGAGAGGATATGTAGACAGTGAAGAAAGGGCATGTACATAGTGAAGAGAGGATATATACACTTTGAAGAGAAGATATGTACACCTTGAAGAGAGGATACGTACACAGTGAAGAGAAGAGATATACACAGTGAAGAGAGGATATGTACACAGTGAAGAGAGGATATGTACATATTGAAGAGAGGATACATGTATGTACACAGTGAAGAGAGGATATGTACACAGTGAAGAAAATATATGTACCCAATGAAGAGAAGATATGTACATAGTGAAGAGAAGATATGTACACAGTGAAGAGAGGATATGTACACAGTGAAGAGAGGATATATACGCAATGAAGAGAGGATTTGTACAGTGAAGAGTTCTGAACACAGATGATGTACACTTATAACACGGATGGTGTGGACATACAGGATGGAAGTTATATCTACAGATGTGAGGATATGCACACATTTTAAGTGATCACATGACTGATGCTTGGAGTACTGTACATATCTTTGATAGCGTCCACGGAGATACACTTTGGGAAATATTGACAGCATATGGTATACCAACGAAACTTATCACTCTCATAAAATGCTTCTATCAAAATTTTGAATGCAACATCATATTAGAAAACAACATTTCTGATCCATTCGAAGTAAAATCTGGTGTCCGTCAACGATGTATTCTATCACCCATACTATTCTTGATGGTAATAGATTGGATACAGAGAAACGCAACATCTGTTAGAAATGGAATACAGTGGACAATGTTTAAACAATTAGAAGATCTTGATTTTGCTGATGACCTAGCAGAAATATCAAAAACCCAGAGACAACTACAAGAAAAAACAAACAGCTTAAATTCATATGCCCAAAAGACCGGACTAAACATCAACATAGCAAAAACAAAAGTGATGGTGTTAAACCAGAAAATCACAGATCCAATTACCATCAATAACCATCCAATTGAAAATGCAGAACATTTGACATATTTTGGCAGTGTAATCAGAAAAGACAATGGAGCAAAAAAAAAAGACATACAATCAAGACTATCAAAAGCCTGTACAGCCTCTCACAGACTTCAGCCAATCTGGAAGTCACAAAACTTCAGCATAAACACCAAGCTGAAGTTGTTTAACAGCAACGTGAAATCAGTCCTCCTTTACGGCTCGGAATGCTGGAGAATAATACAGAGCGACATACAGAGGATAGAGGCATTCCATAACAGCTGCCTCAGAAAAATTCATCGAATATACTGGCCTAACAAGATAAAAAACAAGGTTCAATATTAGCAAATGTAGTAGTATCTCAACACAGATAAAACAGCGGCGCTTTAGATGGCTAGGTCATGTTCTGAGAATGCCCAGTGAGAAGATTCCAAAAACTGCCTTGCACTGGACACCACCAGGGAAACGAAAGCCAGGAAGACCTCGAACCACCTGGAGGAGAACCATCCAAGCGGAACTTCAAGAGGAAGGGTACACCTGGAGGCAGGCTCAGCACTTGGCAAAGGACAGGGACAAATGGAGGAAGCTTGTTGGTGCCTTATGTCCCACCGGGGATGATGAGGATAAGAAGAAGAAAAAGAGGAGATATGTACACAGTGAAGAGAAGATATGTACACAATGAAGAGAGGATATGTACACAGTGAAGAGAGGATATATACTCGGTACAGAATGAAGAGAAGATATGTACACAGTGAAGAGAAGATATGTACACAGTGAAGAGAAGATATGTACACAATGAAGAGAGGATATGTACAGTGAAGAGAAGATATGTACATAGTGAAGAGAAGATAGGTACACAGTGAAGAGAGGATATGTACATAGTGAAGAGAGGATATGTACACAGTGAAGAGAAGATATGTACACAGTGAAGAGAAGATATGTACACAATGAAGAGAGGATATGTACAGTGAAGAGAAGATATGTACATAGTGAAGAGAAGATAGGTACACAGTGAAGAGAGGATATGTACACAGGGAGGAGATTATATATACACAGTGAAGAGAAGATATGTACACAGTGAAGAGAGAATATGTACACCTTGAAGAGAGGATATGTACACAGTGAAGAGAGGATATACACACAGTGAAGAGAGGATATATACACAGTGAAGAGAGGTTATGTACACAGTGAAGAGAGGATATGTACACAGGGAGGAGAGGATATGTACATAGTGAAGAGAGGATATGTACATAGTGAAGAGAAGATATGTACACAGTGAAGAGAGGATATGTACACAGTGAAGAGAAGATATGTACACAGTGAAGAGAAGATATGTACACAATGAAGAGAGGATATGTACAGTGAAGAGAAGATATGTACATAGTGAAGAGAAGATATGTACAGTGAAGAGAAGATATGTACATAGTGAAGAGAAGATAGGTACACAGTGAAGAGAAGATATGTACACAATGAAGAGAGGATATGTACAGTGAAGAGAAGATATGTACATAGTGAAGAGAGGATATGTACACAGGGAGGAGATTATATATACACAGTGAAGAGAAGATATGTACACAGTGAAGAGAGAATATGTACACCTTGAAGAGAGGATATGTACACAGTGAAGAGAGGATATACACACAGTGAAGAGAGGATATATACACAGTGAAGAGAAGATATGTACAGTGAAGAGAGGATATGTACACAGTGAAGAGAGGATATATACACAGTGAAGAGAAGATATGTACACAGTGAAGAGAGGATATGTACATAGTGAAGAGAGGATATGTACACAGTGAAGAGAGGATATGTACACAGGGAGAAGAGGATATATACACAGTGAAGAGAAGATATGTACACAGTGAAGAGAAGATATGTACACAGTGAAGAGAGGATATGTACACAGTAAAGAGAGGGTATGTACACAGTGAAGAGAGGATATATACACAGTGAAGAGAGGATATATACGCAATGAAGAGAGGATTTGTACAGTGAAGAGTTCTGAACACAGATGATGTACACTTATAACACGGATGGTATGGACATGCAGGATGGAAGTTATATCTACAGATGTGAGGGTATGCACACATTTTAAGTGATCACATGACTGATGCTTGGAGTACTGTACATATATTTGGTTGGTGAATATTGTCTGTGTTTACTTCAGAACCTTTCTGTGTTTGTCTGTATCAACATATCTTTATCCTTTGATACACGTTTGTGGTATTTGACATGTAGGAATATCGCTATGTGACATTGACATGTAGGAATATCGCTATGTGACATTGACATGTAAGAATATCGCTATGTGACATTGACATGTAGGAATATCGCTATGTGACATTGACATGTAAGAATATCGCTATGTGACATTGACATGTAGGAATATCGCTATTTGACATTAAGTCAGTCACATACAGGAGTGACCTACAATTAACATGTATCATTGACCTTGACCTTGACAGCTGACCGACATTAACAAAAGGTGATGAACACAGAGAGAATATTTTTGCACTAGTAAATAAAAATAAGGTTACATAGTTCAGATTTCCATGTCAACTTTAGTCTAACGTGATAAAGGGCAGATAAATGCATTAATGTACTATTCAAAACAGTTCCTCTGGATCTTATTTTTAATGTTCTGTCATAATACAGGTTTTACATACAAGTGAATATAGATAAGTTAACGGCACTTTAATTGCTACAAGCAAACATTTTGCAAAAGTGGTGAAAATGAAATGAAACCTAAACAGTTTATGTTTTTACGTGTAAAATGAATACAGTTTATCATAGGAAACGTAATTAATTCCCATGATTTCTCTGTTAAGTCCAAAACAGTGGGAATCATTTGTATTTATTATACTTTCATGTAAAATACTCGAACCTGATTGGTCGAGAAGCATTTGAAAAAACATATTGTTACCCTCTGAGAACAGAAAACACTCGACTCAGGGTGATAGTATCTAGCAACGGGTAACAGTACTTGACAACGGGTGATATTATAAAAAATTATCACATGCGTCAAATTTATGCGCGTACGGTTCGCCGTAGATTGCTAGACGACGTCGTTTGAGCGTTTGTAATAAACGCGAGTACCCGCATCGAAATACAAAATATCGCACGACAGTGATTGATCAAATGTAAACAGACGTAAGTTTTTCTGCTTTCCAGTTTACATAACATTCAGTATAATAAAACAAATATTGCATGTAGTTGAGGGTAACATTAAAATTTTCACCCCTCGAGAAACCATTGTCAACCTCGGCTACGCCTCGGTTGACAATGGTTTTCTCGGGGTGAAAATTTTCAATGTTACCCTCAAATACATGCAATATTTATGTAAAATCGTTCTAATGGAAGAGTGATATGTTTAAATTTTTGAACATCAAAGAAAATTAACAATTCGATTATTCTTTATAGGATTTTTATATTTGTACTTATTACAACCAATCAAAACCAAAAATTAAATCTCAATCAATGCATTAATTTTTGTTTGGTATCAATTGTCCCTAAGCACCATCACAACTTCAACTGAATGGGGAAAATACGGAAGTTATATGGATATAAATGTATAAGACGGAAGTATTAGTATACATAATACTAGTACATCCGTTATTTGCCGATCATCACGAACCAACATTCTATGAAATAATTTCATTCTTTGCATGTTTTCATAAATTATTGGTGGAAAATTTGTTTAATGAGATGGGGAACACTTTTTCCAGTTGTACTCGGATTTTAAAATTATTTGATTTCACAATATTCGGAAGGCATTTGAGGATACCGACGCTATGAATGGGTATACATGCGTGTCATAGCATGTGGGGGAGAAAATCCAATTCATTTTTGAGAAAAAGGATTGGGTTTGGATAAATATTAGGTGAACATTTTTCGGAATTCAATTTAGGAAATCGCATTTATAAATGAAACGAGGTATTCAATGTGAACTTTATATTCTGTGAATTCAACATAACGATGCAGCGTCCAAGTCTCCAAATAACATGTTTGATTTTATGCAGTTTTACGCCTGTGGTTGACGTTTTTCATGTTTCTCACAGAACGAAAAGAGAAGTGTCTGAGGATTTAGTTCAAAAGCACATTTTGCAAAATAATGGGCACGCTAAGGAAATACCCTATCACGAGATCGAACAGGCGTTTGACCATGCTCAGAAAAAATTTAACCAAAGGATGAGAAAACGACACTTATTCATCGTTACGAAGAATGTCAGCATGACAAAAAACGAACTTGAGAGTGCTTACATTGACAAGGTAGATCAGCACGCAGTGAAAGAGGATGGATCTAAATCCAATTTTTTTGTTTACAAAATCAATCTCAAAGAACTTCGCGACGTTCCTGTGTCTGCGGTGGATCTGACAATTTCCTTACGAGATACGAAATACAAAATTGACGACTGCTATGTTTCTGACTCAGGAACATTTAATTTGGGTGCTCTCATCAAAAACTGGAAGGGGAGAAGATTTGAAATAAACCATGTCAGCGGTGTGATATTGAATGAAAGGCTTAAATGCACAGGATTCCCCGTGAAGAAAGTTCCTCCGCACACCTGCCCAACGTAACGTACAAGTGTACGTGTGAATATTGCTATGTATGTCTAATAGTATAGAGAATAAGTTAATTAAACAATATATATATATATATATATATATATATATATATATATATATATATTCAGATGGTTGTATATATTTATATGTTTACATTTCCAATGATTTTGTCTTTGATGATATCTCTACAAATGCAACTATAGCCGTTTCCCCATGAATGTGTTGCAGTTGTGAACAATGCGCGTATGAATCTTTCATAAATATAGTACTCTATTCTAATGGCTGAGAATGCCGACAAAAATGAAAGTAGAATATAAATTTCACTGTTGAAATGCATGATGGTATGAAATGCAATGCTTTTTTTTTTTTTTTTTTACGCCAGAATACTTTTCTGAAGCGATAACTATGCCAAAATGAAGCATTGCAGATCGTAACGTACCCTAATGTATTTTCAGAAATGAAGTTTAAATTATATATATATACATGTAGAGAGAGAGAGAGAGAGAGAGAGAGAGAGAGAGAGTTTTAAAAATTAAGGTTCAAATCTCAGTTCATTAGGATGTATCGTTTTATTTTTCTTCCAATATACATATACTTCCTCTATTGTATCTGTATCTTTGAATTTAACTGGATACTCAGAAAATATTTTATAGAATTTCAAATTGTTTGCACAAGTTTAATTAATGCTGATAGGCATATTTGTCATAATCCCCCTTGAATCCATACTTATTCTTACGTTCTGATTTCAAAGCAATACCATGATAGAAATTAGTCCCCTTCCTCCTTAAAAAGATACCGATAGGTGGAGGCCCTTTCAGACAGTGACGTTATATAGGGTTCTGGACCCATATTTACTAATGTTGGTAGACGTAAACGTAGGATTTACGTCTGGATTAAGATTAGAGTTACGTACTCGTAAAATGGTATTCACAAAACTGTTCGTAGCCGCAAACCATTCTCTACCCAGAGTTCCGTGCGCTCCTCGCACTACACCTCTGTCAACAGCTTTTTACAGAAATCTTGTTAAAGTTTCTATTATCCAACATTTATGTTTTCGACTAAATATTTAGTCATATTATGATATGTTTTTTGGTGCAATTAAATTGATGCTTATTGTAAATTGTTTAAAATCGCCGTTTTCTGGTCATAAATTTGGAACTACTTCGTAATATGCGTATGAATGTAGATATACACGTGGTGGAGATTTAAATGTAAACATGGAATCAAAAGTAAAAAGGCTGTAAAAATACGATAAAACTTGTAAAATAAGAGACAAACAGCTAAATGGTAAAAAAAAAAAAGGAGTACTTATTAAAGTACCAGTGGGCTATAAAAAGAGCCTGATGTATTATCTGTTGCCAGAGCTTTTAAAGGGAAAGGAAACCGAGAATTATTGTTTATATCATGTGATTATATTGTCACGTGATTCCAAGCGTTGAAAGAGGTATATGTGAAGCTTGCGTAACGCGCCCTCTGGTGAGAGAATGAGCCGCAAACGTAACTTACGAATTCTTAAATGTACGATTGCACTTGCGCGTGCCCAGTGGCTATTTTCACTTCGAAGCGTGCATCTACTTTGAATCCCCTGCGCTACCGACGCATTATAACTTAAAATGACGAAAAAGAACATAGAACCTTGTGAGAAAGCAACGAATTTCAACGTACACGTATGCCTGCCTACGTCATGTCGATCAACTGTACCGTTATTCAGTATTGTTTACCAAGTTCATCAAATTTAACGCATTTGTGCATGGATCTGCGGTGCTGTTCTTGTTCAAAAAGAAGTCTGCATGGACTGACAAGTAAGTTAATTTATTTGTGTAGAAATTACCTTTGTTTTACCTCTGACTACTCGTCACTAGGCCCCTAAGTAATGTTAAATTGACTTCAAACGGATTCAGTACATGGTACACATAGCAAAATCACAGTCCCTTATCCAATTTGTTCTCAACCTATGTAGCTGCTATAATGCATGGATCTTAATTTGTAAATAGTGAGCACATATACATATGTGTTAGTTATTTACAATTTTATATGTGCCCACTATTTACACATTAAGACACAAGCTCATTTGTGTACATGGTAACTTCAAACTTTTGACAATACTGTAACGTATTTCCTTATACGCTATATAGAATGACCTTTCTTTTCAATTGGTAGTTGCTCTTCCGATAGGATTTCTCAGCTGAAGTGCAGATTTTTTCAAAATGTCGCCGGCTGAATTGTGTACACCTTATTCATATCTTATGATCAGTGATATGACATTTAAAAAAAACTATTTCTATGCGAGATTTGTGTATTCCATTTAAATTAAAACACTTATATATTAGTTTAATATTTTATCAAAAATATACCCGAAACACCATTCAAAAATACAAAGAGGGGGAATGGGACCTGGGCCCATATTTACTAAAGTTCGTAGACGTAAATCTAGACGTAGCGTACGTTTACGTGTGGGACGGTATTCACTAACAGTCGTAGACGTAGATTTACGTCAGAAATAAGCGTAACTCTACGTGTGCTATACTAGTACTTGTCATTTTTTATCAATAATTTCTTGCGTAAAGACCTTACAAACCCTTTAGATGTATATATACGCTGGTTAATAATACACAAATTAATTGTATTTATCCAAATTATCGTTTTCTTTGAGATAATCTGCAATTGTGTGACAATTCTAAAAAATTTGAGCCCGATCTATTTTACCTTGTGGCGGAACTCAGTCTGATTTAAAATCAAACTTTTCACTTCGCTTGATATACGGACAGTCGCTGCGTGCTCCCAGGCAGCGACTGTCCGTATATCGAGCGAAGTGAGAGGTTTGATTTTAATCAGACTGGGCAGATCTAACCTTGCCTTTAGAAATATTGGGAACCTTTTTATTTTACTTATGTAGGATATTCCCCCCCAAAAAGAGAAGAAGAATATTTGCCATTTATCTTATTATATATCTAGCATCTTTCAGGGAAATACATTTTTTTTATTTTCTAAACATGGTGGAATTAATGTATACATGCAATGTTTTAGATTTGAAAAGAAGAGAGTCGCTGTGTGTACAAGAATACATGGTGATCGACAGCTGTAGAAAAACTATTTCTACTTGATAGATAGGTGATCTTTACTTTGTGGTCATAAGCAAATACAGGTAGTTCAAATAACTATTTGTTACATTGTTACTTACACAACAGGGAAATGAGCCTCTAAATAAATATTTCTTTAAAAAAAAGATATGCATTTCATTCTAAGAATACAATTTTGTGTAATATGTTTTAGAGAGCAATTGTGATGCCTACTAGTGTAGTCATGTGTAGACTTTTAATCTTTCAGAGTGCCATTTCCTATTAACTATAATCCTACATGTGTCAAACCTAAGAATCATTGATAATGCATCTATGAATCTTTCTACTATTCACGATTTGTATGTAATTGACCTTTATATGTGACCAGCTAGGTAAAAGTCTCTGCAGCATATATTACCAAACTCCAAGGATGATGCCTTCAACATACATATTTTGTTGTAGTTTTTTCCCCCATTTTACAAAAATCTCATTGATTAAAGTTCATTCTGAAGGCTTCTCACATTAATCCGACACATGTACAGTTGTACTAATGCTCCTCTTTACAAATTTTAACCCACCAGGCAACTTTGTTGACAACTATTTAAGATTATTTATATTGTCATCTTTTTAATATCAAGATATTAAAATCATTCTAGAAATGGAAGTGATACATGTCAATATCAATTACAACATGAAATTTCATCTAAACATTTATCTATTTAAACAAATATAATTACATAATTGTATGCATAACAATGCATGTACTTATACCTTAAACATGTATTGTAACAAATTTTATTTAGGTGAATATCAAACATTTTTTTTTTATTTTACTGTCAAATGTCCGTATGAAATAAATGAATAAATAAATATATACGATGACATCAATGTAGCAGATGGACAATCAGCATGGATTGGCCATTGGGTAGAGTACCAGGCAATGGGTCCTGGGTTGGATTCTCAGTCCTGTCATCTATTTTTGAATCATTCCTCTTCTCGTCCTTTCACACAATAATGACAATGGAAAATGAGCATTTCTCGGTTTCACAAAAGATTTTTCAGGCCATTACAGCATTGTACCCATAGACCTAAAAAAAAAAAAAAAAAAAATGACAGTATTACACTGATTTAAACAACTGTCATTAGACTGCAATCAAATTTCATAAGGCTTGAAAAATACATGCAACATAATTGTTAGTTAAATGAACTGTAAATAATACTGTGATAATACTGATTTTATTGTATATTTATCACCATATCTGGAAAGATATCAGCAAGTATCACCTACAATTTTTAATTTTAATAATTTATAACCCAAGAGCCCATATTAAGAAAAAGTCTTAAAGATTTCAAATGACCCCAATGTCAACTTTAGTATTTCTTCATTACCCATTCCCCTTGTAATGAAATTGGCTTCTTTCCAAAACATAAATAAATACTCTTTAACCAAGAATGGTAAGTTTCAATTAAAGACATACATGTTTCTAAATAAAAAATCATTTTCCGTGACATTTCAGGTACAATTCACTTGCATTCTATTTTGTTTCTACAAAATTCTCAGGTTTGATTTAGTCTAGAGTTAACAAATTTCGATAGTTCCTGGTTGTGGCAAGTAAATATGTAAAATCAGCTGATATGTATTGTAGTAAGCTATATAAATGGGATTTTACTGTAGCAAAGAAGGTGAAAGAAATCTTTAACACAATTGAGTATCGAACCTGGGACTTTTCCATTACTAGTTAGGTGATCGAACCACTGAGCTACTCAGGCTGACATATAAAGCATGGTAGTACTACATTATAAATTTAAAGGGGCATTTATGCAGTAGGAATGAAGATTTCTCATTAAATACACCGAAAAATATACCCTACCCTACTTGTATATTGTCGAAGTGTTTGAGTATTTCCTAAGAGTTCTAGACTCCCCAATTGTTAGTGCTAGCTTGTCAATAACCATTGTCTTCCGTGCAATACTTTTGGCTATCTAAATTCATTTTGATTAAACACAATCAGCCTTTGAATACTTATTGACCTACTTTCTTCGCTTCGAATTCACATCCCCGCGCTACACCGATCACGGTTCCCGCACGTGGCATTGTACACGGTGTAAAAGAGACTGTAACTGTTCTCATCTGGTATCAGGTCCATTCGCCTATCTACCTGTTCACCCAGAGTATATATTGTTAAAAAGCGATAATAATTTTTATATTTTATAACCAATGGAGGGGCATGTACAAATCACACATTTTAGAATTAGTGCCTGTATATAAATTTTTTATTTTTTAGATTCATTTTTCACCAATATGATTGTTTTTCATTTTGCAAAATGATGTAAAAGCATGTGCATACTTGTGTTCAGGTAGCTATGCTACTGCTTTGCTCTTGTCCCAGTCATGAAATAAAAAAATGGAATAAATAATTTTGAATTTCAATTATGGTATTGTCGAAAGTTTGAAGTAACCATGTACACAAATGAGATTGTGTCTTAATGTGTAAATAGTGGGCACATATAAAATTGTAAATAACTACCACATATGTATATATGTGCACATTATTTACAAATTAAGATCCAAGCATTATAGCAGCTACATAGATTGAGAACAAAATGGATAAGGGACTGTGATCCAAGCAAATATGTGTCATGTACTGAATCCGTTTGAAGTCAATTTAACATTACTTAGGGGCCTAGTGACGAGTAGTCAGAGGACACAAACAACTTAACTTACTTGTCAGTCCATGTCGACTTCTTTTTGAACAAGTACAGCATCGCAGATCCATGCACAAATGCGTTAAATTTGATGAACCTTCCATTTGAATTTGTAAACATTGAATAACGGTAGGCCCTACAGTTGATCGACATGCCGTAGGCAGGCATACGTGTACGTTGAAATTCGTTGCTTTCTCACGAGGTTCTATGTTCTTTTTCGTCATTTTAAGTCATAATGCGTCGGTAGCGCAGGGGATTCAAAGTAGATGAGCAAATTCACTGTTTACGCTTCGAAGTGAAAATAGCCATTGCGCACGCGTAAGTGCAATCGTACATTTAAGAATTCGTAAGTTACGTTTGCGGCTACGAACTGTTTTGTGAATACCATTTTACGAGTACGTAACTCTAATCTTAAGTCAGACGTAAATCCTACGTTTACGTCTACGAACTTTAGTAAATATGGGTCATGAAGTCCTGTACAACAGCACATATGCGTTTAATTAAATTTAATGAAGATATAAGGCTCACGGCGGGTGTGACCGATCGACAGGGGATGTCTACTCCTCCTAGGCGCCTGATCCAACCTCTTACATGTATATGTACAGGACTCCTTGTTTGCCTAATTTTTGATTTTGTATTCCATTTAGGAGTTATGAAATTGATCATATCACCTTTTCACATGTGCAAAATTAAGACCACATAGCTACATCAGTAGATTGAATAAATTGTAGCTATTGTACTGTCCTTTGTTGATGCTTACGAAGTTATGTATGTCGAAATTTCCCTTGATGGTTTGAATAGAGCTCTAGAAATTGAATATCAATTTTTAAGTAAGATCATACACAACTTTAAAGATAAAGGATAAGTTTGTTTAGTTGTGCAAGTTGTGTTAATCGTTAAAAGGAATTGTAGAGAAAATACAAAAATTAGAATAAACCTAAGAATTATCAAGTTATGTGTGGAGTTTTTCAAACATGTTCTTGTGCTAGAATATTAATGTATTGACATATTTTGACAAAAATGAGCAAAAGAGTATATTCTATGTTGAAATAGTAAAATACAATCCATACAAGGTGTAACTTACCCGTCTTTATATGTATTCAAACATGAATAATTGCGCGTTGATTGTTATTGAAACACAACATACGTTTATGCGTACGCTTGTGACTTTTGAGTGTATTTCTCTAAAAAAAAAATATTTTGGAATAATGCTCAATCCCAGAAGTATCTGGTGCAAATCTAGATAAAATCAACTCCCATCAGTACTTTCAGTACTTTGATTTGTGAACAGGATTAAATACATGTAATGTTGAATTCAATACTGTTGATCTTGTTTATTGTGAACAGAATTAAATACATGTAATGTTGAATTCAATACTGTTGATCTTGTTTATTGTGAACAGAATTAAATACATGTAATGTTGAATTCAATACTGTTGATATGTTGTTTATTGTGAAAAGAATTAAATACATGTAATGTTGAATTCAATACTGTTGATATGTTGTTTATTATGATTGTATTAAATACATGTCATTACATTCAATATCTTGATTATCAGTTCTTAATTGTGCACATATCGACATATTATCACATAATAATCCTCTAGAAAATAAATGACTTCTGGCTGTCTACGGATATAAATTCGGACTGATCAATCTGATAAACGTCTTGGCGTTGCCTCGCCGTCTATGGGATTAATCAACCATTTCAATTCCAGGTACACAGGTAGGTTATATCACTCATGTTAACTATTTCTCCTTTCATACTTCCGCCTATTAACGCATGGGTAAATACACATTAAAAGTACGATAACAATAGTCCATGGTACATATACACCATGCCTTCGTATCATAGTACCATATCGGCTATCGTACGATGGAGCGCATAGCAGCAATAGGATCCCATACATTACAGAAGTTTTTACTCATTTATAAACGTCAGTTGTAAATGAAGAACCACAAATTTAACCTATGTATGGCCTGCCAAATTCACAAAAATGAGCTAAACATAGTTTCACAGTTGATAAACTAGGTTTATCGACTGTAAACTATAGTTTACGGACCGTAAACTATAGTTAACGACGTTAATCTATATTTCACATCTGTAAACCATAGTTAACAGATAATCTATGTTTCACAAGCGTAAACTATAATTAACAATGAAAACAATCATTAGCGAGTGCAAAACATAGTTTATCTGATAAATACGGTTTCACGATTGTAAACTACGGTTTACAAGTCATAGTTTATCTGATAAATATAGCATCACAATTTGTGAAATTAGGATTAACAATTGTGAACTATAGTTAACGAATGTAAATGATAGTTTACAAATGTGAATCTGTATTTATCAGCAAAATCTATTGTTAACGTTTAATTAAAGACAGATAAACTTGGATTAGCATTTGTAAATTATAGTTTACAACCGTTAAATATAGTTTTAAGGATGAAAACTATAGTTAACGAATCGTTAACTATAATTTACAGTTCGTAAACTATAGTTTACAGTCGATAAACCTAGTTTATCAACTGTGAAACTATGTTTAGCTCATTTATGTGAATTTGGCGTGCCATACCTATGCATAGTGGTTACAGACATGACATTAAGAAAATTCAATTTTATCACACCAAGGGATATATCAGAAAGACCTGTCACTTTTACATATGATGCCGATGTAACGAAGAATTTTGACTCGAGTTGAAAATTGATCATGGGTTCAAATTTCAACATTGAAAATTGACACCAAAAGACCAAATGTTCTATAACGGCGTTACATAAAGTGTTACAGGGATTTCAACACCTTCGTTGAAAGTCAGTATTTTGCAACTTCTATGGTCGTTTTTTAAAATCTAATTTGCAAATACAAGCTATCACTGGGTCGAATGCTGTCTGACGTATTTCATTCCAAGTGTTTGGCAATTCTTTCCATACTTAAATTGACAACGTATTACTCCGTTTACCTGATCAATATAAAGGGCTCGCGATGGGTGTGACCGATCAAAATGCTTACTTCCCCTAGGTACCTGATCCCACCTCTGGGTTTTGCTCAAACTTAGAAATCTGCAATTTGCAACGGCGGATGTAGAGTAGGGCAAGGGATCTGAACCCTTCTTTTTGTGGACAAAAATATACAATGAATGATCAACAATAGTTGATAAATATATCATTGTATTCATCTTTCACGTGTGTATTCGTTGTGACAAGCCTTTCCTTTTGGTAACAAAATGACATTGTGACTCTGACCTTGGAGTTTGACCTACTTTTGAAAAAAAAAATGAACCTTGGTTTTTTGGGGGAAGAAATGAATCAAAAGCAAGAATGTGGTTTTGAGTTATATTATCAGTGGCATGATACACTTGAACAAAATGATTTCTGCATGCAAAATATACGCTTTGGAAAAATCAAGTAAAGAGGATCTTTTACATTGATTTGGCAACCATTGGGGATGCGACGATATAAATGACTTATAGCAATAGTTTGGGTGGGTTTTGTTTACATGATGTGTCTTATTTTCTCAGAAATCCCTAAAATCAATCATGCGATGACATTCATTACGAGACTATTTACAGTACACAACAAGATGTGTTTGTGAAACAATGATGATGCCCCCCCCCCCCCCCCCCCCATATGGCAGCAAAGTAATTTTGATAACCAAAGAATGGTCTTGGTTTATACAATTTTCTTTATTATTAATTATAGTATACTCCTTTGTTCCGCTGAGACGGGTTCGGGGGTTATCGGTGTATTTGTGTTTTTTACTTTTTCCAAAATATGACAATGTCTTAAGTATTTGATACGTTATATATTTTTATACACTGTATATTCAAATTGGTAATGAGCTATTACAAAAAAGGAATAAACCATACTAAATACTCTGTGGTCCTTTCCACAAAAAATCTTACGATCAAGATGAAAATTTTAAAACACTGTCATTCTTCGCTCATATATATCCGTTTCAGCGGCCATTTTCACTTACAACTAAGATAAAATGTTTGTCTCTGCCATTTACTCAATTTTAAAATTGCAACTATGTCTTGAGTAAGAATGCCAGATTTTCACTAATGTATATACTGAAGTTTTTCTCTGTCAAACATATATAAGTGAAGAATGACAGTGTTTTAAAATTTTCATCTTGATCGTAAAATTTTTTGTGGAAAGGGCCAGAGTATTTAGTATGGTTTATTCCTTTTTGGTAATATTTCATTACCAATTTGAATATACAGTGTATAAAAATAACGAGATATTGAACCAAAATCTTTGTCATAAAACGATGGATGTGATTGGTTGGAGTATTATACATAGGAGTAAGAATTTACCCCCACTAACTCGGGAATGAAAAGAAGTCACCCCTTAAGTGACGAAAACGTGGGTAGTATAAAACTGTAGATGATCTCTCTCTCTCTCTCTCTCTCTCTCTCTCTCTCTCTCTCTCTCTCTCAAGAATTATGAAGTGAAATAACTATATGCTAACGGCCCAATATATCTATAAAAATAAATTTATATACGTTATATGTGTAACAGACATTTTATGCCTTTGATAGGATTTGAGCTCGGGTCTCTGGCACATAAGTCGTATGCATAAACATTCTTAAGTCCTTAAGCATATACTTAAGTATGAATTTCTTGCTTAGCAGGTTGAGATTTTACTTAGCATATTGCTTAGCAGATTGCATAAAACTTCTTAACTCTTAAGTATATGCTTAGTATATGCTTAAAGTTAAGCATGGTCTTTACTTGTCTTAAGTTCTTAAGCATATTGCTTAGCAAGAACAAAATGGCTGACAGAAAACAGAGAACATTCAAACCACGAATTAATCCCTTAGAATCAATGACAGCAGCAGAACTGCAGCACAGATTTAGATTTGATCAGGAAGGAATTGAATTTATAACAGATTTAATTCAAAATGACATTATGCCTTTGACCAACAGAAATCACAGTGTACCTGCAATTGTGCAAGTCATGGTTGTCTTGAGATACTATGCTACAGGTAAGATGCAGCTATGTAGTGGTGACAACTTTGGTCTTCACCAGTCAACGGTTTCAAGAATAATTCAAAGAGTTACTACCGCTCTTGTTCAACCAAATATTGTCAAGCGATTCGTTTCCTTTCCAATGGACCCAGGAACTATTCGAAAGCACCAGGTTGACTTTTTTGCCATTGCTGGTTTCCCTGGCGTGGTTGGGGCGATTGATGGGACTCATGTGCGAATTATAGCTCCCAGTGAACACGAAGTGGAGTATGTCAACCGGAAAAACTTTCACAGTATAAATGTACAGATTGTATGTGATGCCAGTTATAAGATTTTAGACATCGTGGCAAGCTGGCTGGGAGCGACTCACGATGCCAGAATACTGAGGGAGAGTGGTCTATTTCAGCTCTTTCAACGACGTTTATTGCCCGTGAAATGCCATCTTCTCGGTGATAGCGGTTATCTGGGAAAGACTGGCTGCTGACACCTTTTTTAAATCCACAAGCTGGTCCACAGTCACGGTACAACAGGTAAGGAAATTAGGGCCTAATATATATCGGAGCACTTTGAAAAATAAACACTTATCGCTTATATTACGAGAAATATTCTCATATTCTCTAGCAGCACACCCATCATGACGAGGACGCTGCTGTTCATCCAAATTGTTGGGGTTGCTGCTTTCGGTAAACGGTACCGAGGCATTTCGACCCAGTTTAAATTCGCTCTCCCCATTCTGCATAACAAACATAGATATCATTCATGTTAACTATTACGAAAGATACAAGTCGAATTTTTGTTGTTGACATGCGTGTATCTTTAAAACTTTAGAAAAAAACATGGCAGAAAAAACATGGCTTAGGGACTAACATAGAGTACAAAAATAATAGATTAAAACAAGAAAGAAAGAAAATATACAGCTCAAAAGTATATTCAAAACACTAACGCATTCTGGATTCTAATATCCATCTTCATGTGGATATACTTTGGAACTGCATATTTTCATTCACACACATCTCTCTTTCTTCTCTATCTATATATGAATGTAACACACACCTCTGACACCCCCCCCCCCCCAATTATTTTTCTCAAAGTATATCTTCATTTTTAAAAGGTCGCATAAGTGCACTCTCACCCTTGTTGAGAGAACAATTGGTCACTTAAAAAGACGGTTCCATGTTCTTCATGGAGAAATACGTCAGCATCCTCAACGTGCCAGCAATGTCATCATAGCATGCGGAGTTTTACATAACATCGCAAAAATGTTCAATCTGCCCCTCCCTGACGATGATGACAACGCAGATGCTTACAATGACAATGGAAATGCCAATGACCACATAGTTGCAGATATCCAGGGTACGTAATTGATGCGTTCGAATGTTGGGATAGAAGAATACTTGCTAGTATAAAAAAAAAAATGTTAAACTAGGCAATTATGTGTAATTTCGAAATTAATACAAGTATTTATTCTTTAGAAATAAAAGAAAATAATTCATACTCAAATGCATCAAGGAATCAAAGACTGTCTGAAGTTTGTAATCAGTGGCGGATCCAGAGGGGATCCGGGAGTTAGACCCCCCCCCCCCCCCCCTTTCGTCACATGATTTTGCTAAAGAAAAGTATAAATTACGCATCTTTAAGATGTACCCCCAATTTTGAAAACCAGAATTAATTGTACCCCCCCCCCCCTTCAAAATTCCTCGATCCGCCCTGGTAATAATTAGATGATGAAAAATTGTTTGAAAAATTCCTTTTTAAGTGCATGCACATTATATTTATTTAGAAGGGTCATATCGATCAAAGTTTCACATTATTCATATTTTTCTGTCATTAAGTTAAATTAAAAATTTCTCAAAATAGCAATGGCTTATACGTCACCTATGTAAGCTAACTTTCCACACTTACTTTTTCATGATTTATAAGGATCTATTCATGACCGGAAGAGGGGGGGGGGGCAAAAAAGGGACATAACCTTTGAATAATATTACGTCATTTCAGTCAATGACGATGCATATTTCGACATTTTGTTTACTGTGTATAACTTTGTGCAGACTGCGATATTCGAATTTGTTGAGGATTTGATTGCTGAATACAGAAACAACATATGATATTGGGCCTGTTTGGATACATACTAGATGGTACGGTAAGATAACATACAATTAGGCTACCCTCGAGTGCCTAGGTCTCTATTTATTTATAAATGCGATAGTAAAGAAATATAGTTCATCATCAGCACATTATGGGGACTGGATTTAGTGCCTGTCTTGTTCGTGTATGTTTTTCAAGCAAATTTGAAATGCATACTATATATATACTATATAGATTTAATATATATTCGTTTACCCGTTTGTTTCACACTACGTCGTGCGTCTGCCAGCTCTGCTTTCCCCCTTCATCTGTATATTGTGCCATTTCTTCTCAACCTCCTCCACCGTTCGCTTGGTGTAGGAAGAGGCATTGATGGCATCTGTGATTTTCCTCCAAATCTCCCGTTTCTTTAATGTCGTAACCCCCGTTCCGAATTTAGCTCGAAGGATACTTTTATGTTCTTCTACACACTTGCTTAAAAACAAGCATTCATCTGCTGTCCAATTCGGTTTTCTTTTCTTAGTTGTCTGTAATGACTGACTCTCAACACCTTCTCTTTCTGCCATATTTTCAAGGATCAATGCAGATGCAGACGATAAAATCGGATATATCGTCATATAAAACGACATTTGATTTTTGGTCTATTTATTTTATTAACCTTACATAACACAAAAAAATATAGTATTTCATCATTTATTAGCGATACAAGAGAGACTTATCAAGAAAATGTTCAACTTCATGCAATCTGTGTTTACGGTAAAGTGAAAGCGGAAATGACGTTTGACATAGCAACGATAAACTTAAGCATATTGCGATGTACTTAGCTAAAAACAACTTAGCATGTTGCTTAGAGGTTTTATGCAACGGAACTTAAGAATCTTACTTAGCTAAGTATATACTTAAGAAGTTTAAGTATATACTTAAGAAAATTCTTAGAATTTTTATGCATACGACTCCAGCACTTTACCAATCGAGCTAAAGGGATAATCCACTAGTCAGAGCTAGTAGGAATGACATATATCACTCACACTGCCACATTGTCCCCTTCCTTTTTAGAGTCGTCCCTGACACTTCCAGAGTGCCAACATCTGTGGGGCGAGGTATTGAGGACAATCTCTCTCACCCGCCAGAGATAACCCAGGTCCTAACGTGGGCGCCATTGTAACAAATGGGTAGGTCACTTTGTCCAACAGCACTATGTCCACGTCCTTTACTGTGTGTATTGTATCCACCTCTATGACCTCTGTATGACCATTGATCCCTGTGCTGGTCAAAGGTTGTCTGAGAAGGTTGATGATGATTTATATCGGCATGTGGTTGATGGTCCTGTGCTGTGAAGTTCTGTTTATAATTTCTCTTAAAGTTTTCCTTTCTATATGGTTTCCTTTCTCGCAGTAAAGAACAGGTCAGGAACAAATAAAAATTATGTTCTATCAGGTCCTCGCAATATAGAACAGGTCAGGGACAAAAAATATGCGAAAAAGATGTCAACGAAAACCACATGCCACATTAGAATATATCTCATAACTCGACCAATTAACATTTAACAGATGGGTCAATTGTTAGGTCAGTTATAAGAGAACAGGGCAAAACTCCGTGTATTTTATACATGTACTTTATACCTGACCTGAAGAACATTTGTGCAAATGGTAAGAGTATAGTTGGCGTCGACAAAACGTTTAATTTATGTTCACATTACAGTCATGACTTATAAACAGGTGTCTGTAATTGACCCTAAAACAGGTGACCATCCCATTTTCTTAGGTCCCATGTATTTGCACGACAACAGTGACTTCTAAACTTATTCAACCTTCTTCAGACACATTAGCACTCTGTTAGCAGATGTAGGTATGAAAATCTTGTTATAAGTAGCGACGAAGAAAAGTCTATGTAAATGCTATAACACATTCATTCCCTAAGGCCACGAATATCCTTTGCACACACACCACATACGGCAAAATGCAAAACAAAAATTAATTGATCATGCCGTATCTTTACAAGATAGGGACATATTGTTGCATCTTATATTCAGGGCCGTAAATTAACCTTCACACTCAAAGTCAATAAAAGCGTGCAATCGATGTCGCCGGCACTTTATTAGAAAATAAGCTATATCAAATCATATATTTTGTGTGCTATACATTCATGGACCCATAGCCTCCCTAGGCATGGTATACTTTTTATTTCCCCTTTACTTATAAACTTGGTAGGAAGCGTAGATACCCTAATTTTGTAACATACGTGACTGTCGCCGACTCAATTTTTAAAATTGAACAAGCAAATATAAAAATCTGAGAGCGTGTTTTTTAATTATGTTCCCCAAACAAAGTTTGGGAACATATTGTTTTTACTCTGTTTCTTCTTCTTATTATTATTAAGGTCTTCCGTTTCCAACGGAAGACCTTATAGTGATTCTACTGTTTATTAAGGTCTTCCGTTACCAACGGAAGACCTTCTAGTGATTCTACTGTTTATTATTATGTCTCCGAACACAAAGTGTCGGAGACATATTGTTTTTGCTCCGTTTCTTATTATGTCTCCGAACACAAAGTGTCGGAGACATATTGTTTTTGCTCCGTTTCTTATTATTATTATGTCTCCGAACACAAAGTGTCGGAGACATATTGTTTTTGCTCCGTTTCTTATTATTCTTATTCTTTTCTTCTTATTTTTCCTCTTCTTTAGTGAGAAATTTGTCCGACCGATTTTGTGAAAGTGCTTCGACAGATCCACTTCAAACATTGTGAGCTGATAGGGGGTCACTAGGAGGGGTGCATTCAACTTTTCAAATTTTCAAAATGGCCGCCGTTTCAAGATGGCGGCCAAAAAACGTCAAAAACTCAAGGTTGTCGGATTTCAACATATTGTTTTTGCTCCGTTTCTTATTATTATTATGTCTCCGAACACAAAGTGTCGGAGACATATTGTTTTTGCTCCGTTTCTTATTATTCTTATTCTTTTCTTCTTATTTTTCCTCTTCTTTAGTGAGAAATTTGTCCGACCGATTTTGTGAAAGTGCTTCGACAGATCCACTTCAAACTTTGTGAGCTGATAGGGGGTCACTAGGAGGGGTGCATTCAACTTTTCAAATTTTCAAAATGGCCGCCGTTTCAAGATGGCGGCCAAAAAACGTCAAAAACTCAAGGTTGTCGGATTTCAACCAAATTCGATTTCTAGGGTAATATGGGCATCCCGAGTCCATTTCCACCATAAAATTTTTTTTTGAGCCGCCATTTTCAAAATGGCCGCCATATACCGAAACATTTCAAAGTGTTAAAATCTCTACAACATTTGGGTTCTGGGGTAAATGGAGGGTCCACAATTCATTTCTAGCATTAGTATTTCCTTCCAATCAATTTTCAAATGTTTCAAAATGGCCGCCATTGAAGAAAATGGCCACCAAATATCAAGTCCGTCGGATTTCAACCAAATTCAGTTTTTAGGGTTTTTTGAGAATCCTCAGTGCATATCTGACATCAAAAAGCATTTCTGACATGGGGAAGTGTTTGGAGACATTTGTGTTGGCATCCCAACACAGTTATAGCTCGTTATTATGTCTCCGAACACAAAGTGTCGGAGACATATTGTTTTTGCTCCGTTTCTTATTAAGGTCTTCCGTCTCCTGCGGAAGACCTTACTATTATTGTTCGCGTTCTTCTTCTTCATTATTAAGGTCTTCCGTCTCCTGCGGAAGACCTTACTATTATTGTTCGCGTTCTTCTTCTTCATTATTATTATTATTATTATTATTTTCCTTGGTAGTACACGCGTTTTTCTCAGGCATTTCTCGATCGATTTTCACGAAATTTTCAGGAAAGATGTCTTTTAATGACGAGACTTTGCTTGCAAAATTTCGTGCTTGACGTCACTTCCGGTCAGGAGTTATCTCTCTTTTAGTGACTTTTTGAAGGGCCTTGTTGTCCACACATCTCCTCCGTTAGTTTTGAAGCTAGAGTCTTGAAATTTCTACACAAGATAGAGTAAACATTTTAGAAGATTTGTGGGGGATTCGATTTTACCGGAGGCGATTTGCCTAAACGCTCGCCTGGACCTGAAAAAATGGATGCCAAAGTTTTTCGCCGATTTCGGCGATTTTTGACCTTTGATCTCCAATATCTTTTTTCTTGCAAATATTTTGTTAAGACATGTAGAACAAAAGTTGTGCACATTTACGAGATCTTTTCGAAAATATCAAGATTTAGGGGATAGCCCCTTAAATTAGGGATCTAGAAGGGCTCAAAGTCTAGATCAAATATCTCAAAAATCGTTAATATTTTGGTATAAGTCAAAGAACAAAAAATGTTCATCTCAACAATCCAAATCTATTCATATAAAACTTTAGGTCATATGTTACGTAATAAGGGATTTTAAGGGCCAAAACCATAATTTTTTTACCCCTTGTATCTCAAAAACGACAAATATTTTGAAAAGCAATAAAGAACAAAAGTTGTTCAGAATGATGATCTGAACAATATGCATATTTCGTTTTTACCCTATGTGGCCCCGTTAGGGAGCTACAGTTTGGCCCCTAAAAATTACTTCTAGAAATAACTCGAGAACGGTAAAGAATTTCTAAATACTTGTTGAACAAAAAATGTTTGAAATGTCATGACCTTTCTTACGATATCAAGCAAAAGGGGCTGACCCTTTAAATTAGGGGCCCAGAAGGGTCCAAAGGTTTATAAGAATATCTCAGAAACTATTAATATTTTGTAATAAGTCATTGAAGCGGAAATGTTTATCTAAACGAGCTTGTTCTTATCAAATCAAAAAGTAGGTCATATGTTACGTAATAAGGGATTTTAAGGGCCAAAATCATAAATAATTGACGCCTCATATCTTGAAAACGACAAATATTTTGAAAAGCATTATTGAACAAAAGTTGTTCAGAATGATAATGTAAACAATATGTACATTTCGTTTTTTCCCTATGTGGCCCCGTTAGGGAGCTACAGTTTGGCCCCTAAATATTTCTTGTAGAGATAACTCGAGAACGGTAAAGAATTTCTAAATACTTGTTGAGCAAAAAATGTTTAAAATGACAAGGCCATTCCTACGATATCAAGCAAAACGGGCTGGCCCTTTAAATTAGGGGTTCAGAAGGGTCCAAATGTTTTTGAGAATATCTCAGAAACTATTAATATTTTATAATAAGTTGTAGAAGCGGAAATGTTCATCTCAACGAGCTTGATCTTATCAAATCAAAAAGTAGGTCATATGTTACGTAATTAGAGATTTTAAGGGCCAAAATCGTAAATATTTGACGCCTCATATCTTTAAAACGACATATTTTTTGAAAAGCATTATTGAACAAAAGTTGTTCAATGTGTCATAACCTATCGATCAATATCAAAAAATGGGTCTGTGGGCCTCATGGCTCGCCTGTAGAGTCGATTTTTGTCGATATCAGTCGATTTCAAAAACTTGTAACTGGTAAATATTTTGTAAGGACATATTGAACAAAAGTTGTTCAGTTTATCGAGATCTATCGATTGATATCAAGAAATAGGCCTATGGTCCTAATGGCTCGCCTGTAGAGTCGATTTGTTGTCGATATCGGTCGATCTCAATAACTTTTTACAGGTAAATATTTTGTAAAGACATATAGAACTAAAGTTGTTGAGTCTATAGAGGGCTAACAAATGACATCAAGAAATAGGCCCGCGGGCCTTATGGCTCGCCTGGAGAGTCGAATTTCAAACGAATTTCACCGCAACTTTGCTTCAGAAGCTTATGATATGAAAAATTGATTATATCTAAAGTGTCTTAAAGTCGGAAACTAAATTGGGACTCATTTATCTTCTTTTTTTTTTTTAACTCCGAGTGCATCAACAAATCGGACGGAAGACCTACTCGTTGCTTGCAACGAGATCGTGTCTAGTTATTATTATTATTTATTATTATTCTTTTTCTCCGGTACTTTTTTGTCCGGTAGTGTTCTCAGAAACTACAAAAGAGATCGATATGAAACTTTCCAGGATGATAGTATAGCGTTTGTAGATGTGCATAGTGATAGTCATTTTGTCTGCACGTGCATGCACGCGCGCGCACGTGCATTGCAATTTTGGTACAAAAAATGGAAAATCAGAATATTAAAGGGATCGATATGAAACCTAAATAGGATGGTAGTATATCATTTGTAGATATCAAAAATGATATTTATTTTTTCTGCACGCGCACGAATGCGCGTGCACGTGCATTACAAAATTTGTACGCTAACTTTGGAATCAGTCTAACTTTTTTGTTCTTCATTGAAATGGCTTGATATTCATATCATAAGTAGATATTGAGACCCTTAACTGATTTGCATGGTCAAAATTACCAATTTGCACGCTTCATTTTGATTGGATAATACTAAAACGTTTTTAACTATCTTATTTATGAAGCGAATGAGATGATATTCACAGCATACGTAGACAATATGTGTATCTATATATTGGTGTAGCAAAAAAATGCCAACGCACACGCGCATGCGCGTGCAACGTTTTTTAAATGTTCAATTTTTAAAGGACGATAACGTTTTTGTTTTTCGTCAAATTCTATTGATATTAATGGTTTAGATGTGTCTTGGTACTCCTTACAAATTGTTGTGGTTAGAATTACTGCTCAGCACGTGCATGCACGTGTGCTGAATTCTGATTGGACGATTTTAAAATCGCTATAACTTCCTTATATTTGGTGGAAACGTTATGAAATTCACACTGTGGGTGTATGATACAAATGCCTGTTGAACGACATCAACAAAAATTCGGATTCATACACGCGTGCGCGTGTATGCGCGTGCAACGCTTTCTTTCATTTTTTTGGTACTGAAATGACCATATTGAACTTACTACATGTAATTAAAGGCTAAAATAAAATGATTTTTTGCTATAGATTCACAAGGACATCACTTTTTAATTGGGGGAGGTTTGGGGAACATCTGTAACGGTCCCCGTTACAATTAGAACTAGTTAAGGTCTTCCGTTTCTAACGATTCTAGTGATTCTACTGTTTATTATTATTATTATTATTATTATTATTTTCCCTTTCGTCTCCGAGACCGTTGGATGGATTTTCCTGAAACTTTCACAGGTTATAGAGAACGATGGTACCTCGAGGCTTTTTTCAAACTTTTTTCTTTCAAATTGAAACCTAATTCGGTTTACTATATCTCGTTCTAATTCTCAAAAAATGTTGACCCCACCGGAAGTTGAATCTTCAACTTCCGGTTTTATCAAAGAAAGCCTATTCATTCTCTCATATTTCAGTGCCATAAATCTCGGTCATGAAACTAGTTAATGACTTGAGTTTTAAATATATAATAGTCACTATAAATGTCTAGAGTAACGTCAAATATTTTTGTAAAATTTACTTCCGGTCGGCAAATACGGCTTATTAGCTGTTTTCGTTGTCCAGCGTTTTTCTCAGAAACGGTAAAAGATAGAGTCACCAAATTTTTAGAGTTAATAGATCTCACTTTGTAGGCGTGCAGTAGGGGGTTAAGAATGTCGGCCGTCACTTTCGTTCGTCACCGGAAGTGATTAAATGAATCATATATTTCAAACTTTTTTCTTTCAAACTGAAACCTATATCGGTTTACTAGCTGTGGTTCTAATTCTCAAAAAAATGTTGACCCCACCGGAAGTTGAAACTCCAACTTCCGGTTATATCAAAGAAAGACTATTCATTCTCTCATTTTTCAGTGCCATAAATCTCGGTCATAAAACAAGTTAATGATTTGAATTTTACATATGTTATAGACATTATAAATGTCTAGAGTAAATTTCGATATTTTTGAAAAAATTCACTTCCGGTCGTGAGATATAGGGTGGACATATTCAAACCTTGTTTTTTCAGTTTCTCAATAATAAATATAGATAGACGCTTGAAACTTGTAGAGTTGATCAACTAACATTAGTCCATTGTACACATACATTCAATTTTTTTGTCCGTCACTTCCGGTCTATACCGGAAGTATTTGAATAATTGTCGATTTTCCGATTTCTTCGAGTGATTTCTCAGAGATGGCTGAAATTTTCAGGAATAATGTCTTATGAAATGTCCTTGCTATAATTATTTTTGTTTTTACAAAATTCACTTCCGGTCGGAAAATATGGCCGATTTTTTGTTTCTCAAAAGGAATTTTGTCCAGCATTTTTCTTGGAAAAAGTAAAATATAGGTTCATCAAACATTCAGGGATGATCAATCTCCGTTTGTAGGCGTGCAGTAGTGGGTTGAACATGTCGACCGTCACTTCCTGTCGTCACCGGAAGTGATGGAAAGAATCGCAAATTTCAAACTTTTTCCTTTAAATTGAAACCTATACTAGTTTATTAAGTCTCTTTCAAAGTGTCAAAAGAATATTGACTCTGTCGGTAGTCAAAACGACTACTTCCGGTTTCTTGATAAAATACCTTTTTAATTTTCGTCTCTTTGTCCCCATAAATCTCGCTTATATTTGAAGTCTTTCATATGATTTTCACATGTCTTAATAAAAGTATAAACTTCCAAAGTTTTGATAATTTTGTTTTTCAAAATTGACTTCCGGTCGGTAGTAACCTACTACTTTTTCTTTCTTAGGTTTACTTCTTTTTTTTTGAGAACTCTTTCAGATAGAGACGTGAAATTTTCAGGGAATATAGACAGTAAAGAGTTGCTGTCATTTATAGGAAAAAGCATCTGAATAGTACTTCCGGTCGTCACCGGAAGTTACGAGAAAGGAGTAAAAAATTCGATAATACATTTCTCATTCATTGTTAAGACACATTTTCTGATATATTTAAATGGTTTTTGTAGGAACAGAAAGTTCTTTACCGGAAGTGGTCTAACGGAAGACCTATTCATTACTAGTAATGAGTGTCTAGTTATTATTATTATTATTATTCTTTTTCTCCGGTACTTTTTTGTCCGGTAGTGTTCTCAGAAACTACAAAAGGGATCGATATGAAACTTTCCAGGATGATAGTATAGCGTTTGTAGATGTGCATAGTGATAGTCATTTTGTCTGCACGTGCATGCACGCGCGCGCACGTGCATTGCAATTTTGGTACAAAAAATGGAAAATCAGAATATTGAAGGAAGCGATGTAAAACCTAAATAGGATGATAGTATATCATTTGTACATATGAAAAAAAATAGTTATTTTATACGTGCACGTGCATTACAAAATTTGTACGCTAACTTTGGAATCAGTCTAACTTTTTTGTTCTTCATTGAAATGGCTTGATATTCATATCATAGGTAGATATTGAGACCCTTAACTGATTTACATGGTCAAAATTACCAATTTGCACGCGCATGCACGTTCGCTTCATTTTGATTGGATAATGCTAAAACGTTTGTAACTATCTTATTTATGAAGCGAATGAGATGATATTCACAGCATATGTAGACAATATGTGTATCTATATGTTGGTGTAACAAAAAATGCCAACGCACACGCGCATGCGCGTGCAACGTTTTTTAAATGTTCAATATTTAAAGGACGATAACGTTTTTGTTTTTCATCAAATTCTATTCATATTAGGGGTTTAGATGTATCTTGGTACTCCTTACAAATTGCTGTGGTTAGAATTACTGCTCAGCACGTGCATGCACGTGTGCTGATTTCTGATTGGACGATTTTAAAATCGCTATAACTTCCTTATATTTGGTGGAAACGTTATGAAATTCATACTGTGGGTATATGATACAAATGCCTGTTGAACGACATCAACAAAAATTCGGAATCATACACGCGTGCGCGTGTATGCACGTGCAACGCTTTCTTTCATTTCTTGGTACTGAAATGACCATATTGAACGTACTACATGTAATTAAAGGCTAAAATAAAATGATTTTTTCCTATAGATTCACAAGGACATCACTTTTTAATTGGGGGAGGTTTGGGGAACATCTGTAATGGTCCCCGTTACAATTAGAACTAGTTATTATTATTATTCTTTCTTTTTTTTCTCCTTACCGATTTTTGTGCAGAAGATTTCTCGGAGATGGCTGGATCGATTTGCTTCAAATTTTCAGGATTGATGCGTTGCCATTTGAAGTTTGTACCGCCGTTTCAATTTTCGAAAAATCACTTCCGGTTGGAAGTTATCCCCCTTTTATCGATTTTCAGATGACCATTTTGTCCAGACAAAAACTCAAAAACGATAAAAGTTAGAGTGCTGAAATTTTCAGTGATGTTAGACGACATGTTGTAGTTGTGCACCTGGGTTTTAAAAATTTCCGGAAGGGCGTAGTATGGAAACTCGGTAGGGGTCGAAAATGGAGTTTTAAAAAGTGTCCAATTTTTTTCCACGTTTTGAATCATAACTTTTTACTCGTAAATATTTTGTTTAGACATATATAACAAAACTTGTATAGTTTATTGAGATCTTTCGTGCCATATCAAGAAATGGGCCCATGGGCCTCATGGCTCGCCTGAACAATTGAATTTCTGTTACAATGATTAACTTTTTTCTCACGAAACGTTTGATAAGACATGTAGAATAAAAGTTGTTCAGTTTTGCAAGTTCTATCTAATGATATCTAAAAATAGGCCTCCGGGCGTCATGGCTCGCCTGAACAGTCGAATTTGTATCGCAATTAATAACATTAATAACTTTTTCCTCGAGAAACTTTTGACAAGACATGTAGAACAAAAGTTGTTCAGTTTCGCAAACGTTAACTAACGATGTTAAGAAATAGGCCTGCGGGTCTCATGGCTCACCTGAACAGTTGGGTTATTGTTGCAATCTATAACATTTTTGTCAAGAAACTTTTAATAAGACATCTAGAACGAAAGTTGTTCAGATTTGCAAGATCTTTCGAACAACATGATGAAAAAGGGCAACGGGCCTCATAGCTCGCCTGAAGAGTTTGATTAGTGTCACAATTACTAACTTTTTTCTCGAGTATATTTTGATAAGACATGTAGAACAAAAGTTGTTCAGTTTTGCAAGATCTTTCAAACGATATCAAGAAAAAGGCCCACAGGCCTTATGACTCGCCTTAACAGTCTGATAAATGTCGCATAACTTTATACTCGTAAATATTTTGTTTAGAGATATATAACAAAAGTTGTACAGTTTATTGAGGTCTTTCGTGCCGTATCCAGAAATGGGCCAATGGGCCTCATGGCTCGCCTGAACCATTGGATTTCTGTTACAATGATTAACTTTTTCCTCACGAAACTTTGATAAAACATGTAGAATAAAAGTTGTTCAGTTTTGCAAGTTCTATCTAATGATATAAAAAAAGGCCTCCGTGCGTTATGGCTCGCCTGAACAGTGGAATTTGTATCACAATTAATAACATTAATAACTTTTTTCTCGACAAACTTTTGACAAGACATGTAGAAGAAAAGTTGTTCAGTTTCGCAAGTGTTAACTAACGATGTTAAGAAATAGGCCTGCGGGTCTCATGGCTCACCTGAACAGTTAGGTTTTTGTTGCAGTCTATAACATTTTAGTCAAGAAACTTTTAATGAGACATCAAGAAAAAGGCCCACGGGCCTTATGACTCGCCTTAACAGTCTGATAAATGTCGCAATCAATAACCTTTTTCTTAAGAAAATTTCCATAGGACATGTAGAACAAAATTTGTTCAGTTTTGCGAGATATATCTAGAATGATATAAAAAAATAGGCCTCCGGGCGGCATGACTCGCCTGATCAGTCGAATCTGTATCGCAGTAAATAACATTATTAACTTTTTTCTCGAAAAAAAGCTGACCCCTTTAATTAGTTGCCGAGAGGTAGAGAGAGTCTTTAATTTATAACATTTAAATATCAATATTTGTAAAACATTACCAAAGCTAAATTGTACGTCTAGACAATATATTTGTATCATTATTTATGAACGAAAATGTCAGTCAAATTCTTATCTAAACACATCTAAATTTGGACGGAAGACCCACTCGTTGCTCGCAACGAGATCGAATCTAGTTATTATTCTTTTTCTCCGGTACTTTTTTGTCCGGTAGTGTTCTCAGAAACTACAAAAGGGATCGATATGAAACTTTCCAGGATGATAGTATAGCGTTTGTAGATGTGCATAGTGATAGCCGTTTTGTCTGCACGTGCATGCACGCGCGTGCACGTGCATTGCAATTTTGGTACAAAAAATGGAAAATCAGAATATTGAAGGAAGCGATATAAAACCTAAATAGGATGATAGTATATCATTTGTACATATGAAAAATAATAGTTTTTTTGTCAGCACGCGCACGCATGCGCGTGCACGCGCATTACAAAATTTGTACGCTAACTTTGGAATCAGTCTAACTTTTTTGTTGTTCATTGAAATGGCTTGAAATTCAAATCATAGGTAGATATTGAGACCCTTAACTGATCTGCATGGTCAAAATTACCAATTTGCACGCGCATGCACGTGCGCTTCATTTTGATTGGATAATACTAAAACGTTTGTAACTATCTTATTTATGAAGCGAATGAGATGATATTCACAGCATACGTAGACAATATGTGTATCTATATATTGGTGTAACAAAAAAAATGCCAAAGCACACGCGCATGCGCGTGCAACGTTTTTTAAATGTTCAATTTTTAAAGGTGATAACGTTTTTGTTTTTCATCAAATTCTATTGATATTAATGGTTTAGATGTGTCTTGGTACTCCTTACAAATTGCTGTGGTTAGAATTACTGCTCAGCACGTGCATGCACGTGTGCTGAATTCTGATTGGACGATTTTAAAATCGCTATAACTTCCTTATATTTGATGGAAACGTTATGAAATTCACACTGTGGGTATATGATACAAATGCCTGTTGAACGACATCAACAAAAATTCGGAATCATACACGTGTGCGCGTGTATGCGCGTGCAACGCTTTCTTTCATTTTTTGGTACTGAAATAACCATATTGAACGTACTACATGTAATTAAAGGCTCAAATAAAATTATTTTTTGCTATAGATTCACTAGGACATCACTTTTTAATTGGGGGAGGTTTGGGGAACATATGTAACGGTCCCCGTTACAATTAGAACTAGTTATTTTTGTTTTTACAACATTCACTTCCGGTAAGAAAATATGGCCGATTTTCTGTTTCTCAAAAGGAATTTTCTCCAGCATTTTTCTTGGAAAAGGTAAAATATAGGTTCATCAAATATTCAGGGATGATTAATCTCCGTTTGTAAGCGTGCAGTAGGGGGTTGAACATGTCGACCGTCACTTCCTGTCGTCACCGGAAGTGATGAAAAGAATCGCAAATTTCAAACTTTTTCCTTTAAATTGAAACCTATACTAGTTTATTGATTCTCTTTCGAAGTGTCAAAAGAATATTGACTCTGTCGGTAGTCAAAACGACTGCTTCCGGTTTCTTGATAAAATACCCTTTTACTTTTCGTCTCTTTGTCCTCATAAATCTCGCTTATATTTGAAGTCTTTCATATGATTTTCACATGTCTTAATAAAAGTATCAACTTCTAAAGTTCTGATAATTTTGTTTTTCAAAATTGACTTCCGGTCGGTAGTAACCTACTACCTTTTCTTTCTTTAGTCTACTTCTTTTTTGTTGACAACTCTTTCAGATAGAGACGTGAAATTTTCAGGGAATATAGACAGTAAAGAGTCGCTGTCATTTATAGGAAAAAGCATCTGCATAGTACTTCCGGTCGTCACCGGAAGTTACGAGAAAGGAGTAAAAAATTCGATAATACATTTCTCATTCATTGTCAAGGCACATTTTCTGATACATTTAAATGGTTTTCGTAGGAATAGAAAGCTCTTTACCGGAAGTGGTCTAACGGAAGACCTACTCATTACTAGTAATGAGTGTCTAGTTATTATTCTTTTTCTCCGGTACTTTTTTGTCCGGTAGTGTTCTCAGAAACTACAAAAGGGATCGATATGAAACTTTCCAGGATGATAGTATAGCGTTTGTAGATGTGCATGGTGATAGTCATTTTGTCTGCACATGCATGCACTCGCGCGCACATGCATTGCAATTTTGGTACAAAAATGGAAAATCAAAATATTGAAGTAAGCGATATAAAACCTAAATAGGATGGTAGTATATCATTTGTAGATATGAAAAATGATAGTAATTTTGTCAACACGCGCACGCATGCGCGTGCACGCGCATTACAAAATTTGTACACTAACTTTGGAATCAGTCTAACTTTTTTGTTGTTCATTGAAATGGCTTGAAATTCATATCATAGGTAGATATTGAGACCCTTAACTGATTTGCATGGTCAAAATTACCCATTTGCACGCGCATGCACGTGCGCTTCATTTTGATTGGATAATACTAAAACGTTTTTAACTATCTTATTTATGAAGCGAATGAGATGATATTCACAGCATACGTAGACAATATGTGTATCTATATATTGGTGTAACAAAAAAATGCCCACGCACATGCGCGTGCAACGTTTTTTAAATGTTCAATTTTTAAAGGACGATAACGTTTTTGTTTTTCATCAAATTCTATTGATATTAATGGTTTAGATGTGTCTTGGTACTCCTTACAAATCGCTGTGGTTAGAATTACTGCTCAGCACGTGCATGCACGTGTGCTGAGTTCTGATTGGACGATTTTAAAATCGCTATAACTTCCTTATATTTGGTGAAAACGTTATGAAATTCACACTGTAGGTATATGATACACATGCCTGTTGAACGACATCAACAAAAATTCGGAATCATACACGCGTGCGCGTGTATGCACGTGCAACGCTTTCTTTCATTTTTTGGTACTGAAATGACCATATTGAACGTACTACATGTAATTAAAGGCTAAATTAAAATGATTTTTTGCTATAGATTCACAAGGACATCACTTTTTAATTGGGGGAGGTTTGGGGAACATATGTAACGGTCCCCGTTACAATTAGAACTAGTTTTCTTTGCGTTTATATCATTTGTATTTCCTAAATTTTCATTCAATAAAAGTTTAACACCTTTTGCGTATGATTTTAAGCAGTGGTGTATATATTACTCCATGTCGCCAGATTATATTATGTGATCATAGGGTCAATTAAACACCCAATGTATGAACAAAGATTTCGTATTATCTTTATGTTTTTGATCTATTTTGGCGCTAAAATATTCAAAAACTTTGGGAAAATATTCATCAAGCGATATTTGAATGTGGCATTGAGAAGAAGTCATCATTATTCTCAAAATTTTGCATTCTGATTTTAGAAATGTAACATACGATACACTAATTTTTTTTATGAAAACGTATTTGCAGAGCAAATGTTACCCCTTTTATGAAAATCTCGTAGTGTACAGAGAATGAAAATATAAACATTTCTTTTGCAGAAGTCATTGGTTGGTCTGAAATTTGACAAACGTGTCAAGATGTAACATTCGTGATGTAACATTCGTTACCGAGAAATTAATTAAAGGGAATGATAGAACAATTTCCCGCGTATTTTTGCTCTCTGTCTGCATGATGTGGTATACGACATGAATGTCTACTATGAACATTTGAGTTTGAAAGTCAATACGTGTTAAACTTTGAGAATTAGGATTAATTTTCTCTTACGGTAAGTACTGTTACAACAACTGCAATGTTTGATATACAATATTGACTAAGCAGATGGAATGTTTTGGTCTGAATTTGTTCTTCTGATATCAAAGAATGTATATCGTATTCCAAATATCTCGAAATTCCTCTGGTGTAAGAATTACATTGAGTAGAACGCTGGTAACATACGTTTTTCAAAGTAACGTATGCTACTTAATGAAATGCTTGATTAGACATCAAATATTGAACTACATATTGACAAAATATCATCATTAACGATATGTTTGTTAAATATCAACTATGTTATGAAGAAACAAATGTGTTATTGTTCCCGTATTCACCAGCATATACAGATATCCTCTGCAAGAAATACAGACCATGTTTTTCTCTGCTACTGTCCTATTTATGATACATGTAACTATGCAACTCTACATTTATCAATTTGCTAGAATTCAGCATCTTTTCATAATATACCTTAGAAATGAAGGGATTAATCTCTGATGATTGTTCTATGCAATCTTATAGAGAAATCATTAAAAAATATTTTATCTGAGTGTAACGTATGTTACCAGGAATTCCGTTACGTAATATTATTCTACTTGTTCTTAATTTTTTATTTATTTTTTCAGAAATGGCGCTTGTGAGAGCAGAAGTACAGAATAACTACCATGAAAAAAAATGCATTAAAACATAAGAACAACCATGAAAAAATGTTTTAGAAATAATATTATGTGCTCCCCTTGTGGCAATACTGAAAAGGTAGAATGTCTGTATAGACAGTGAAAATAAAGGTTTAACTACCGGTCAAAGGCTACCATAATGATACATGTAAGTTTTGTCTCTCAAAATACTTATAAGCAACTGGTCATTTGAGTAATTTTGTATGACCTTTGACCTTGTGACTTGAAATCCAATGGGGGTCATCTATTCATAAGGGGGTACCAGTGTTTCAAGTTTGATGTCTATCAAGGAAAGACTTCTCAACGGACAATAGCGTATGTCCAGAGTAGTTTAACCGTTGTCCTTTTGACCTCAAAATCAATAAGGGACATCTATGTCTTAAGGTTCACGTTAAATATTCATTCATAACACCGCGTGGTGGATTATACTGACAGTTTCTATGGAAAGGTATTCCAAAATAACCAACAAAAACATAAGATTCGGTATACATTTAATCAAAATGTTGGGAAATTAAACATTTTCTTTATATTATTATTGTAAACAGATTGTTAGAAATGGGTAAATATGTTTCTTTCCATTTTTTGAATGGAAATGATGTGTTTACAGTAATGAAAAGAAAAATAAGAAACATACGTTACTTTCATTGTTTATTATAACAAAGTGCAATCCAGGTTTCAAAACATGTGTCTGTTATTTCTAGAAGAATCATGAGCATTTGAATAGCGAAACATCAATCTTTTACTTTTGTTTTAATAGCATATTTATTGCAAATTAACAAATTCAGAAGAAAAGACACATCTGGTAATTTTTTTTGCTTGTCTACGTTATATTTCTATTAAAATTGGTATTTCCATTGAATTAAGTGATGTCGTTATGATTTTACAACATCAATCGTAAAGAATAACTGATGATGACATCGTTTTGGTATGGTGTCCGGATAGGGCCATTTGCAAAAGCGTGACTGCGCGTCAGTCACAACACGCCATCACGCCAACAAGCATCGCGCCTTCGTGCTCTCACGCCAACAAGCAACGCGCCTTCGCGTTCTCACGCTAACAAGCAACGCGCCTTCGCGCAGACAAGCAACGCGCCTTCGCACTCTCACGCCAACAAGCAACGCGCCTTCGCACTCTCACGCCAACAAGCAACGCGCCTTCGCACTCTCACGCCAACAAGCAACGCGCCTTCGCGCTCTCACGCCAACAAGCAACGCGCCTTCGCGCAGACAAGCAACGCGCCTTCGCGCTCTCACGCCAACAAGCAACGCGCCTTCGCGCAGACAAGCAACACGCCTTCGCGCTCTCACGACAACAAGCATTACGCCTTCGCGCAGCGTTGCTTGTCTGCGCGAAGGCGCGTTGCTTGTTGGCGTGAGAGCGCGAAGGTGTGTTACTTGTTGGCGTGAGAGCGCAAAGGCGCGTTGCTTGTTGGCATGAGAGCGCGAAGGTGCGTTGCTTGTTGTCGTGAGAGCGCGAAGGCGCGTTGCTTGTCTGCGCGAAGGTGCGTTGCTTGTTGTCATGAGAGCGCGAAGGTGCGTTGCTTGTTGGCGTGAGAGCGCGAAGGTGCGTTGCTTGTTGGCGTGAGAGCGCGAAGGCGCGTTGCTTGTTGGCGTGAGAGCGCGAAGGTGCGTTGCTTGTTTGCGTGATGGCGTGTTGGGACTAACGCGCAGTCACGCTTTTGCAAATGGCCCTATCCGGACACCATATTTTGGCATAATATTTTCATGGATGTACTGTTGTGTAAGTGTTGAAACATACGTTACATAATTATAGCGCTTCTTCATTTACATACATAAAAGCTATCGTTCTATATCTATTGCTAGTCTTTTGTTTTCATGTTTCATACATATTGAACTGTTCGCGAATATTTGTTAATCAATTTTATTTTCTGCCATTTCAAAGATATTGAAAGTGATATCTAGTCGTTTATTTTGCGCTCTTAAAATCTTATTGCTGACTTTTACAGCAGATAATTTCTTGTTGTGTTGATTAAATATTTTCTTTGAAAACTTGTATTTATTGTCTTTCGCAAATTAGAAAAATATATGCTCAGTCAATTCCAATACAAGTTATGGAATAATACATGGAAAATTAATGTTTATCTTACATATTATCATGTCAAGGACTCGGTAACGATGGTTACATGTGAGAAAAATCTCGAAAAATATACCATACTTTGACCTACTGTAAAAAAAAAATATGTCATACTTAACTTGAAACAATTTGAGTTGAGTGTTCAACAGATATTTACCATTAATAAAGGCATGTTACCATATATATTTTGAATGGTCGATAAACCATGAATTTGAAACCCTCAATTGCACGCTTTTATTGACTTTGGGTGTTCAATTTGGAGGAGGCAGGAAATTAGGCGGGGGTCTGGGGCCGCCCAGGCCCCCAGACGCTGAGCACATTTTGTGCACACTGAACACGTTTCGTGCAAAATCCTTGATTCTAGGGCCTTCTAAGATGTTACTTGACTAACTCATTCTAAAAGAAAGATTTGGAATGCTTTTTAAGGGAGGTATCATGTTCTTAGTTATTGGAAACAACATAAATTCTAATGAACTTTAAATTTTAATTTTTTTTGGCTCAAAAGTTGGAGGAGGCAGCTGCCTCCTCCGCCTCCATGTAATTTACGGCCCTGATATTTGGTGAAGATGATCTTACAAGTAAAAACGACACCACCTGTTTCGATGAGAAAGCAATGTAATTGAAGAGGAAACAAAAATTCTCTACGCAAAATTCTACACTTACATGTACTATCAAAATAAAATGAAAACAAACATCAAATCAAAAGTATGAGGGGGAGGGGGGGGGGGGGATTGGACCAATAAGAATTCGGAATCCAGAAATCATATATTGAAAGTTTTAATTGACTGGAAAGCAAACCCTTTGTTATAATGTGTTCAGAAAGTATAGAAAATTATGTAAACGCCCAATTTAAAGACGTAAAACGGTCCATTGTTGGCTTAGGTCAGTACGCACTTGCAAAATTGCATTAAAAATTCTGTATGGACTTCAAAAACAAAAACTGAAAGAACACTGGCTGACTGCTGTACTGCAGGTTCAGACATTTTGTGGAAAAAGATACATCAACTGACGACAAAACAACTATCCACGCCTCCAAAACTCAAGGGGGAAATAGGACAGATCAGAAGAAAAATAAATGCAAAAACATCAATGGACAAAATGAAAATGTTATATACAGATCCAACCTTTTATTATGACCCTACACAAACATATCTCATCCTGCATGTATTTTTAAACGTTTATTTTTAATATAGAAGCGTTCATCGTAGTACCCATTGGTACTCGTCTGACTAGTCCGACAGTTTATTAATGTCTACCTTCAGCTTTATCCTGTCTTCCTCAGTAGATGCCCTTCCGTATACCTTTGTATCGTCAGCGAAGATGCGCGTGACACTGCTTACAACGTCTGGTAAGTCGATCGTTGATGAAGATCACGAAGAGGATAGGGTCTAACAGGCTACGCTGGGGAATGCCGCCCCTGACGGTAGACCAGTTTGATGTATGCCCATTTAGCGAGACCTTCTGTGATCTGTCCATTAAAAAGCTCCTGATCTTACGTTGCCTTTGATATCGTAGCTGTCAAGTTTGCTGGAGAGACGTTGGTGAGCCACAGTATCGAAAGCCTTCTTGAAATATACATATATTGTGTCGAGGGGCTCTCTACTGTCCAAACAACCGCGATGGTGTAGAGGTAGAGCGTTCGCCCCGCATGCGGAAGTTCAAGGTTCGAATCCCGACCGCGGTAGACCTAAGTCGTTAAAACAGGTAGTGACAGTTCCATCGCCAAACGCTCGGCATCAGGTGTGAATGTCACGGGTCCTCGGAGATGACCTTAGATACGGATATCACGTGTCATAGTAGGTAGGGCACGCTAAAGAACCCTCACTGTTCATTGGCCGTAAGGGCCGAGCATAGGCCGAAATGTGAAGCCCTTCACCGGTATTGGTGACGTCTCCATATGAGTGAAAAATTCTTGAGAGGGACGTTAAACAAAATACAATCAATCAATCCACTGTCCAAAGCTTCAGTCCACTCATCTAGACACACTAGGAGCTGGGTCATGCATGACCGGCGAGGCACAAAGTCACAGAACTAGTTGTTATCTGTCATGTGCCCCATTACTGCCTTCCTAATGATGGACTCTTAAGATTTTATAGAGTACTGCTGTTAGGCTGACTTGTCGGTAGTTACCCGGTGTGCTTCTAACTCCCTTTTTGAAAATAGGGATGGCTTGTCCTTGTTTTCATTGTGCTGGGAGTTCAACACACTCACTGACGATGTATTGTCTGTGTTATTTTTGTTGTCTGTTCCAATTTTCATCAATGTGTAAAGTTGTTCTACCTCAAATTTTGATATCAGTTAATGATATTAACTTACAATATTTTTAAACATCTAGGAATTTTCAATTCAAATCTTTTTCTAGCCTATGATTCTTTTTATGTGAATTGACTTTACTCTCATATGGAAATGAAACTTTTAAACACGGTAGACTTATGATTGTTGGTATACATGCAGATGTATTTTGTAAACATGTCGGTCAAAAAGCTCTCTGGAGCTTGTTTCCTTGTTGTTATGACAAACCGTCTTAAAATAAAGCTTATCTTATCTTATCTTGCCTTGGTATCCTCAGTGGTTTTGTAATATAATGTGCGACATCTTTACTTCTAGTCCTGACCCTTCCAAGGATGGAAACCACCAGACCCAGATGACTTACTGATCTTTACGCTCTGGAGCTGCTTAAGAATGACTTTTTTCTGTTATGCATATGTCATTGAGTATATTCCCATCTGACTTATCCTCTATTGTCAGCACAGTTGAAGTGTCCTCGTTCGTGAATACACTACGAAGTAATTTAGAAGTCCTGCTTTGACACCATCTTCACTATGTGCCGTGCCCTCATAGTATATGACCTCACTTACGCCACTTTTCACTGTTTGCTTCGACTTGGTATATTTCAAAAACGCTTTGGGGTTTGTCTTTATTTCACTTGCGATCGCTTCCTCAACGTTTTGTTTCAACTTTCTTGTGTGGGCTCGCAGTTTGTTCCTCGCTTTACAGTAGTCCTCATAATCGTAATAGTCATGGGTTGTGGTACATGATCTCCCAAGCTCTCTGCTTGCTTTTCAAGCTAAATTGAATTAGAATCATTATTCTTACTTTATCAGAAGACACAGAAAAACTGTAGACAGAATTTGTACAAGGTAGTTGCTATTATCGATAATTCTTACAATGTACATGAAAGGCGAAGAAAACGAACGGTAATCAATCTCATAACTCCTATATAAGCAATAAAAAATAGAGAGTTGATGTGATGAAAATCGTCCATAGATTATATATTACCAATTAAAAAGGACATACAAAAAACAAAAACAAAAATTTTCTTTACAGATATGAACTAGGTCTATCATTCTAGAGGTGGTTTTGATGATACATGGGGGGGTCAGGAATTACCTGGTGCCCCCTTTCTTCTTTTCTTTCAATTGCATACAACGCACCCCCTTTTCTGACGGCCTTGGCCAACATGGGGTGGACAGGTATCCCATTTCCCTCCCTCCCTCTCCTTTTACCCTCACCTTTATAGATTTTATGTCGGGATCGGGATCGTGAAATTGGAGAAATTATTTGTAAACAACGCAATTTTATCCCGAAGTTGGGATAGAGCCTTACATCTACGCTTACGGAAAGAGAAGATTTTCGTCTCTTTCATTATGGAGATGCAGAAACCTTTTAAAGAAAGGAGATCATTGTGTGAGTAGTAATTGGGTTATAATTGAGGCTAACGTTAACGACCCACCCATGGTGTATATAAATATCTATATTAAATGTTTATCATGAATAATAAATGATAGGATTATTTAGAATTCACAATCTGTCATGTAGTAGTTTTGTTATCATAGACCTATTAATTGTCCTGTAAAATTGGGGATACCTTCACAGTATGACACATTGTGATAATAATCGCAATTCTGCATGTCAGAGTGTGCCAGGATGTTTTGCCTCCTAAGACATTTTATCAGTATACTTTTCGTCTTAGAATACATGTACGATGTTCCCATATAATTACATTTGATTTAGAAAGTACAGCTCTACAGGTCATGTCAATTTCACTGTGTATAGGTCCATCCTCTATCTTTACTTGCATCCAAAACGGGTCATCTTAGAGGTAAAGTTTTAAAAATGTATAATTTCAAAGTTAATACAGTATTTTTCCCTCGTAAAATTTTGCTTTCTAGACGTTCCGTCCCATTATCAATCCGTCCCTTAGTCGATTCGTCCCATTACCGATCCGTCGGGAGACTATCCGTCCCCTAGTTAATACGTCCCGTAGTCGATCCGGCCCAGAAAAATAATTACTTTTTTCCAAGCTATTTACAGTACTGAATTGGTTTAATTCATCTGCGTATTTCATCTTCATGGTGTGTGTGCCGCTGATGTCTTCTGTCATCAGGTAGGATGACAATGATATGCTGTTTTGATATTTGACAGCTTTTTCTAAGATCATTATACACATCACAGTATTCGATAAAGTGGGCCTCATTTTCAATACAAAGAATAGTTAGGTTACTGTAAGCTCGTACTTAATGATCAAAGGTTGCACAACAATGCAGTTGTAAAACTGTTTTCACTAAGGTGTTTTCACAATGATCAGTGGACAGGGGACACACAGTTACATTGATTGCTATACATAGTTAAATAACGATGTTTCTACAATAATTAATGAGCACACATTTTCATAACCATCGCACTTCAAACAAAATTTATAAATCCTAAATATAAACAATTTTATCTACACGTTAACTTCGGCAGTTATCTAATATCAGGGGCCCTACTGGGCAGTCTGCGCTATTAATCTACTGTACACCATCGCCAGTTATCTAATTTTGATAACTTACTGCAATATATATGCAAAAACATCCCTTTGTCTTAAGTAATTATTCATTTATTATATCTTTGATAAAAAAAAAATTGGAGGGGCCGGATCGACTAAGCAAAATGGGCCGAATCGACCATGGGACGGACCGACTGTGGGACGGAACGACCTGCTACCTAAAATTTTCACAGTTTAGCTGTACTCGGTTGTACATTTATTCTTTGTGGTACTAACGATAAAATTAGATTTGATAGAGTAATGCAATGTCAGACTAATAGAAATCCTCTTATTCCTCTATTTCCTCATTTGATATGGTTGGTGAATTGTATATTGTTTTTAACGTCTCATTCGAGAATCTTTCACTGAATATGGAGACATCACCAATACCAGCTAAGGGCTGCAAAATTTAGCCTTTGCTCGGCGCTTACAACCTTTGAACAGGGAGGGATCTTTAACATGCCACTCCTAATGTGACACGAGACCTTGATTTTTGCGATCTCATCCGAAGGACCGTCTCATTTAGTTGCTTCTTAATAATGACAAGCAAGGGGTACTGAGAACTTATTCTAACCCGGATTCTCACGGGACCTCGATTGATATGTATAGTTTTTACTAGTAGACTAATAAGATCATTTATGATTACATGAATATGCTATGAAATTTCAAATTTGATGGATATTATATTCTTTGTAAAAACAATAGATGGGTAAAATAGGCAGATTTCATTCACTGAGTTTTATTCCTCAAACATGTACCATAATATTTAAAGGGTGGTGGTGGTGGTGGTGTGTGTGTGTGTGGGGGGGGGGGGGGGGGGGGGGGGGGTAGCTGGAAAAGATGAATTGTTGACTTCATTAAACATGCAGCTCTGCAGTTAAGTCTATCCAAGAAAAATCTGTGCTGTATTTATAAGTAATAATAATGATAAATAATTTATATAGCGCCATATATGATAAAATACCACTCAAGGCACTTTACAAACATGGAGAAACACTGAATCTAGATATATTTATGCTCTTGAAAAGTTCTGGGAGCAACTTCTGCCTTATATATCAATGGTATGGTATCAATAGGAATGTGGGCAACCCAGAGGTTACTCTTGTGAAAAATTAATTAAGAACTGTTGATAATTTTATACAAGAGCATGTACATCATAATGAGTAATTATTCCATTAGTAATCTAAATTATCTTCATCCGAAATGATGTATTTTAGCAGCTCTAGTAAAGACACATTTCGTAGAAGAGTGAGTGTAGAATTGTTTGTTTGTTATGTAATCTAATAATGTTAGAATAATTATAATGAAAGAATATTTATTTAAGAAATTTTACTTCCCATATGAAATACATAAAGATGCCGTGTTTTCTGATATTTTAGCCCAGAGAGTCAAAGACGTGGAATCCATTCGCTCCCAGCATTCAGACAAAATTCCAGTATGTTGACAATAGCATATAATTAAAAGCATTGATATGATTTTCACACAGGATCTCAACACTTTAAATGCATATAATAAAACAATTGTCTTTCTGTATAAAACAAAGTGAACAGTTTGTTTACAGGAAGACATTTTTGGATTATAATATATATTTAAAAACGCCAAGAGCCTATGAATTTTCATACACTACATTCTAGTGATAAATGAGGGCATGTATTTCGATGAATATAAAAACAATTCATTTTAAGATATTTTTGCTTAAACTCTTACTCTTTATATTTTAGAATCTTGAACTGAAATAATTTCAAATATGAAATTGTCAGATTTTTGTTTTTTTGTTGTTTTTTTTAAATTGCATTAATCTTCATATTTTTAATGCCAGGTAATCATAGAGAGATACCATACAGAGAAGTATCTGCCAATGCTGGACAAGACCAAATTTCTGGTTCCAGATAATGTCAATATGAGTGAACTTGTCAAGATCATAAGGTAAATTATTATGTACTTAGTACAGGGTAATGAGTATGGACTTTTTGCATGTACAGTACAATATCCATATCTATCTGCAATAATATAGCCCTCCCCAAATATTTTTTTAGCTTACCTGAGCTGAGAGCTCACCTGCGCTTTTCTGATTACCCATTGTCCATCATCTGTCTGTCAGTCTTTCAGTAAACTTTTAATACTTTCGACTTCCAGAACCACTTAGCCAATTTCAACCAAACTTGGTACAAATCATCTTTGGGTGAAGGGGATTCAAGTTTGTTCAAATGAAGGGCCAATCCACCTTCAATGGGGAGATAATCACAAAAATGCAAAAATAAGGTGGGATCATCTAAAGAGCTTGTTACCAACCACTGGGCCAGAAAAGTTGAAATTTATATGGAAGCTTCTTGACATAGTGCAGATTTAAGTTTGTAAATCTTCTTCTCAAGAACCACTGGTCCAGAAAAGCTGAAATTTCCATGAAAGCTTCTTGATTTAGCCGAGATTCAAGTTTCTTGAAATCATGGTCCTTGGGAGTATGGTGGGGCCACAATAGGGGATCAGTTTTTTTTACTGTATACAAATATATTGCAGGCTTTCAAGTGGGCCCTTATTTTCCTTATTTTTCTACAACAGCCCTTATTTTCCTTATTTGAGCTTTAGAATCCTAAAAAAGCCCATATCACATCTTAATATATCAGCCTGATACATCTACAACATTCCGAGTAAATATGTTGACCATATCAATTTCTTACTGCAGATGTTTGTTTCTTCAATTAATTTCACTGAAATCTATTCAATTAGGAGACGGTTGCAGTTACACCCCTCTCAGGCTTTCTACCTAATCGTCAACAACCGCAGCATGGTTAGTAACACGACACCGATAGCCGAGGTGTACGAACAAGAAAAAGACGAGGATGGATTTCTTTACATTGTGTACGCATCTCAGGAAACATTTGGTTGATTTCCACGTCATTAAGTGTTCCAGAAAGTCACACCAGCATTTTCTTTACATTAACACATGTATTAGATTCCATTAGTAACCTGTGGAATTTTTGGAAAATTAATTTCAAAACATTTATTGGGTCAAGTGTCATGGAGCCCATTTTTTCCCCCTGTATTTTTGGGTCACCATGAATTTATGTCTTTCATATTTAAAACATTTTTAGCATATAAATGTTTCTTATGAGTTGCATACAGTTCTGTTTTATAAAGGTTTGTTCATAATATTTGCTATAGTCAGATTAAAAGGATGGAAAATATGTAATATGAAATATAACTTGATATAGTTATTGTTAGACATTCATAGTTCTTCAGAATCTGTTTTGTACATTGTTTATAATACAGTACGTGTAATATTGTATATGTTATTCAGAGTGGTGAAAAGTTTTTGGGGTTTTTTGTGTTTTTTGTTGCTGAAATTTTAGATTTAGAGAGAGCAATAAAACAAAATTGGGGTGAAATTTAAATAGGATTAATTTATATGGTACATGTAAGATATATCTATGCCAAATTGTAATTCAAATCAAGATTTCGTTGTCAAAACATTATGCTTTGAATCTAGTTATGTGCAATATGTTTTGTATTATGTGAGTATGATAGATGATATCTGTGCGTGTGATATGCAAATGTTTTGTTAATCATAATCATGTTGTTTTCTAGCAGCCTTTAGTTGTCATGGGTACAGAATGTATCCTGGTTATTTATAGAGACAAAACGTTTATTACTACTGCGCCCTTCTGGGAAGGGAGAGAACGAGGGTATGTTGTTACATCATTTTGAGATTGTGTATTCTTATTACTAGATTTGTTAGACATATGACTCGTTTGTTGATTTTGTTGAAAAAATATTTTCATTAAAACTATTCTCATATTGCTTTTTTTTTGTCTTTCAAATTGTTTGTCACATACATATGGTATTTTATTGCATGCTGATTTCAGTCTTACAGCTGTAAAATGTAATTTTTCACCATCTTCACGTTGTAGAGCTGAAACTTCATACCCCTTGTAAAACAATAATAAGGGCATATTGAAATGACTAAGTCCATCTATCATTTCTATTCATGTCTGTCCAAGGAGGATACTTGGAATATTATTCACTGATATTTCAATATGCATTGTTCTATGAAATCCTGTAATATAAAAAAGATTGACCAACTCCAAATATAATGATGATCTCAGATCTTTAACCTATTCATGAATTGAAAGTCACAGGTATTCATTTGATACAATAATGTTTGTCAGGGCCATTTGCAAAATGCATATTTGTATATTCAATTTTGGATGGGTTTTTGCTAGAATTTTAGTCATTAAAGAGAGCCCTAGTTCACATTTATCATAAATATTTTTTGATAATTGAGTAAATGTAAAAGTTTCATAAAGTCATGCATATGTTTGGTAATTATAGAATAATTTAAGTGATCTAGTTGATGCTTTGCACCAGTGCAGTTCTCCAAATAAACTTGATATTTAAAAATTCCAAATACCTTGTCGGGTTATTATTTGTATTTTTAGGTCAATTGGGTGACCTATTATGATTAGTAGTTGCCTTTTGTACAGAAGCATTTGAACATACACTGTAATCAACATCTCATGCATGATTATTCATCAAATTTGGCATGGGACATATATGGAGTAAGGGGAACTAAAATTGTGAACTTGATGCTGAGGGCTTGAGAAATGGTGTCAGAACCTTTAAAAAAAATACTACAGACCCTGAAAGTCTTCCTCCACACACAGGGACATGTAGCAGGCAAACTGTATGCCATATACGTGTATAAACATGATGGGGAAAATCAATGTCCAATACCAAAGTTGTAAATTTCATGGCCCCTGGGTCAGGGGTTTACATGTATGTGCTAGATTTAAGTTATTAGGGTCCATACAGTGAAATTGCAATTCTTTGAAATTTTTCATGACTTGATAACATCAAACAACCAAACTTAGTACACACATGTATGGTAAAGAGAGAAGCTGCAACCAAAGTAGTAAAATTGATGACCCCTGTGTGAGATTAAAGGGGGGGGGGGTCAAAACCTTTATAGGACATGCATTTTAAATTTTTCTTTTCTCAGAGACATCTAGCAGATAAAACTGAATACATGTATAGGTATCATGAGATAAAATGTCACTATCAACATTATGAAATTCATGGCCCTGGGTCGGGGTTCTGGAGCTATGGATCAGGGGTTTTGGGTGCTATGGATTAGGGGTCCTGGTGCTATGGATCAGGGGTCCTGGTGATATGGGTCAGAGGTTTTATTGCTATGGATCAGGGGTCCTGGTGATATGGGTCAGAGGTTTTGGTGCTATGGATCAGGGGTTTTGGTGCTATGGGTCAGGTTTTGGTGCTATGGATCAGGGGTTATGGTGCTATGGGTCAGAGGTTTTGGTGCTATGGATCAGGGATTTTGGTGTTATGGGTCAGGGTTTTTGGGTGCGATGGATCAGGGGTCCTGGTGCTATGGGTTAGAGGTTTTGGGCGATATAGGGTCCTGGTGCTATGGGTCAGAGGTTTTGGTGCTATGGATCAGGGATTCTAGTGCTATGGATCAACGGGTTTGGTGCTATGGATCAGGGGTTCTGAAGCTATTGGTCAGGGATTCTGCTGCTAGGGCAGATCGAACTTTATGATTTATATAGTGAAACATACATGAATTCTTTGAAATCTATTATACTCTTGTACAGCTTTCAAGAGGAAAAACTTTATCTGTGGTTAGAGCTTGACCCCCTCCCACTTTTTGACAAAAGAGACAGAAAGAAATAGGGAATTGTCAATTCCACCATCATGAATTTTAGATGAGCAGCCTTTGTTCTTTGAAGTTTGAAATATCCATTCGAATGATAAAAGTGGGAGTGCCATTGTGTAATTTTTGAATATCAATATCTTTTCAATTGTGATTTAAACTGTTTTGAAAATTAAGTTGATCTCGATGTTATGATTGATTTTTAATATCAAGGTGTAATTTAGCTAGACGATTTTAAAATCGCACTATATAAGGAGTTTATGCTGTTAAGCAATATATACCCAGAGTTATCGTTCCTTACACTCAGATATACCTATATTGATAAGGTTAATTAATCCAAGTTCATGGAGAGAGAAAAAAATTGAATATCACATGTACATGTAGTGTGCTCGTCATCGCAAGTGTTCCATATTTTCAGTATATTCCTGTATTTGTGTTGCAGCTCAAATAATGTGCTTGCAATTATGATTGACAATTAGTATGGCACGCCAAATTCACAAAAATGAGCTAAACATAGTTTCACAGTTGATAAACTAGGTTTATCGACTGTAAACTATAGTTTACGAACTGGAAACTATAGTTAACGATTCGTTAACTATAGTTTTCATCCGTAAAACTATATTTAACGGTTGCAAACTATAGTTTACAAATGCTAATCCAAGTTTATCTGTCTTTAAATAAACGTTAACAATAGATTTTGCTGATAAATACAGATTCACATTTGTAAACTATAATTTACATTCGTTAACTATAGTTCACAATTGTTAATCCTAGTTTCACAAATTGTGATACTATATTTATCAGACTTGTAAACCGTAGTTTACAATCGTGAAACCGTATTTATCAGATAAATGATGTTTTGCAATCGCTAATGTTTGTTTTCATTGTTAATTATAGTTTACGCTTGTGAAACATAGATTATCTGTTAACTATGGTTTACAGATGTGAAATATAGATTAACGTCGTTAACTATAGTTTACAGTCCGTAAACTATAGTTTACAGTCGATAAACCTAGTTTATCAACTGTGAAACTATGTTTAGCTCATTTTTGTGAATTTGGCGTGCCATAAATTTGAATATGTATTAACAGAATGTTACCAATCTATTACCCCCTCCCCCTTTTTAAAAGCTTTTCATTCAAAAACGTCTTTGTGGTGGTTAGCCTCCACCCCCTTTCAACTGAATTTCCGACGCTTGTGTAAAATGCATAGAGCCCTCTACCAAAGTTGTGACTGAAATACATGATCTCTGGACAGGCTATAGGGCGATGTCCAATGGTCTATACGATGTATCAGAGACATACATATATATACATACAGTATACGTCTCTGGGTGTAGTGATAAAAATGTTGCATTTGATTTTCAACTGTGATAACTATAGGTTTGTAAAAGTATAATGATAGGCAATACATGTATACATGTAGTTATTTCTCTGAGAGGGGAAATGATTCTTTTAACTTTTTTTTTTCATAAGCAAGGCTATCTTTACCTTTAATTTCAAAATTTTAGGGCGGGGTACGTCCCCCTCAAATCCGCCACTGATGACATCCCGCCACCACAAAGGCAGAAAGACTACCGGGCAGTGACCTCCGTCATCTGCCACGTTGCGGTGTGCACAAGGTCAAATTTTGTAAAACTTTAAAAAATAGTATCTACAGTTAAAAACATTCTGATATTTGCCTTATGGTCACTGGCGGATTTAGAGGGGGCGTGGGGGGGGGGGGGGGGGGCACCTCCTAAAAGTTTCAAAGTTTAGGTTACAAATCAGTGCGTACTATAAAAAGAGGGAAAATCAAATCAAATCTATAATAATTGATTCTATTTAAAGGTGAATGTCAAAATACATAAAGTCCCAGGAGCTTGTGGGGGTTTTGCCCCCTGGGTCCCCACCAGGGACCCCCACACCCTCTACCTTTGGAAAATTGTATGCTCCTCCTAACCAGAATTCCTAGATCTGCCCCTGATTATGGTGGTAAATACATACAATGTAAATGTAATTTTGCTTCATTAAGAGCCTCTGAATAGGTTTTCTCACATGATGCAAACATTAATAACGAAAGTTTAAAAACTTTAATTTTTTTCTGTCATTGAAATAGTAAATCACAATTTACAACAGTTGTTTTCTTGCAGTGCAGTGAAAGACAACTCTATGAGAGACTGGACAAGGCTTAAGTGCTGTTTCGTTTTATAACGCAGTCCTGGACCGTCTTTGGTCAAACATCGGGTTTGTTATTCTATGTATTCTGACATGACGTCATTGGGTGTCCAGAAAATGATACGACATTATTACTGTTTACTTCATTTTATATTACGTAAGGAATTGGATTTACATATATACCTAGACCTAGTAGATCAAACCTTGGTTGGCACTAATTTTTTGTTTTGGAAAAGTAGGTCTCTCTGGAATTTTTTTTTGGGGGGGGGGTTGTTTGGTTTGGTTTTCGTTTCGAAAGAATGAGGTCTATAAGAGATTTAAAAAAAAATTTGGTTCGTTTGTTCTTCTTAGATAATGGGAATGGGGTATAATGTACTTTCTACCCATCTTTCGTATAAACCCACTGCTGTATACTGTAACCCCATCGCTCCTTCTCCCTTCTTTGGACGGACATAATACTTAGCTGGTAAAGTTGTAGATCTAATTTACTTCGTATTTGAGATGATTTATTATCATGATTATGTCAAAGAACTGTAGAGTGCATATTAGTGCCATGTACGTCTCCCCCCCCCCCCCCCCCCCCCCCCCCCCCCCCCCCCCCCCCCCCCCAAGTGTACAGTACATATATATATATATTGATGATCTGCAGGAGAAACTCATTAATCACTGTATGAGTATAATAGAACATCCCCATAATAGAATAATGGATTGAATGTGGCTGTTCCTGTTTGCAGTTTACAATGTGGCCACGGCCGTACATATCAAAGTACGGATTGACAAAGAAGACGGAAAACCTGTAGAATATTTTGAAGAGGACTTGACAGAAGCAGGTAGGATGACTACTGAATTACTTTTTTGTGAAATGAAATTGCCATTTTGAAATCAATGTTACGTATGTGTGCTGATCGTGGTTTACATTGTTTTAAATAAATCAGTACCAAGGCTACTTTATAAAATTTCCAGTAAATATCATTGAAAATAAATTCGCTTTTGATTTAAAATGGAAAAAAGAAAAGCATTAATTTTATACTCTGAAGATTTCAAGAATGACCATCCACCATTTGAAATGGTTGACAGAAGTAAACGTGCCTCGTATGATGATAGACCCCCTGTGCCCCAAACAAGACCCAAAAGAGATATATTCGATACGGATTTGGAAGGTTAGCCGAATTAGCGCATTTGGTATATGGTTTATATTCAAAGTAATTAATGACCTTTGGAATGGAAAAGAGTGTTCACAATTTATGGTGTCGTTTAAAAGATTTTTAGAACTAAATTTAGCCATAGGCCAGATTTTCTTACAGCATGGCAACTTTCGTCGGTTATATGGTATTTTAGCTCACTTAAACTAAAAGTTCCAGTGAACTTTTTTTGATCACCTGTTGTCTGTCGATAAAATTTTTACATTGTCATCTTCTCCAGAACCACTGGGCTAGTATGATTCAAACTTGACACAATATATCCTTGAGAGAATTTAAGGGTTGTTTATTTCAAGATCCATTGCTAGAGGAGGTAATTAGCCATTTGTTGAAATAGGATGGGTAATTCTAAAATAACAACTAGGCCAGAATTGCAGAAAAGAAAGAAAACTTATGTGAAAGCTTCCTAAAGAGTTCAGATTCATATTTGAAGAAGAAAAAGTTTAAAATTTTATCAAAAATAGCTAGGTCATGATTAGTGATCTTAAGTGTACAAGCATCCTCAGGTGGTTAAGATTCAAGTTCATTCAAATCCTGGTCCGAGAGGGGGGCGGGGGTAGGATGGAACCTCAATAGGGGATCAAAGATTTTTCATAAGAATAAATTTGTAAACAAAAATTATTCTCAGAAACTTCATGGTCAGAATTAGTCATATCTATACATGTATATGCAAACATAATCGAGTAGTGCAGATTGAAGTTTCTTCAAACCAGTGTCCTGGGGGTTAATATCGGCTGATTTTACTGTTAAACTAACTCTCTATCACTATTAATTTTGCATTGTTTACCGTCTAGATATCAAAATCACCAAATGAAAATAGTCAATAAATTTTCCGTACAAATAAAGACTTCCATGGCACAATATTTTATCTCCTGAAATTGAAGAGTTCCTGTAATCTATTTTATTTAGTTTCTGACACATTGTAACTCCACATACCTACTTGTATATCGCTAATTTAAAAGACAAACTATAAGAACTCTTCAATTTCGGAAGATAAAATATTGCGCCATGGAAGTCTTTGTTTGAACGGAAAATTTAGTGATAGTTTATTTTATGGAATTTACATACTTAGACGGTAAGTAATGCAGCATTAATTGTGATACAGATCTGGTTTGATAGTCAACTAACTTATTTGAAGCGAATAGCAGTGTCACTTAAGTGCACATTAATTGCTAGAACCGGCTGAAGCTGAAAGTAAATTTCCAGAAATGAATTACGAAGGACTGCTTCGAGATTCGGTGTCGGTGACGGCGTCAGTCCAAATAATCATCCAAGCCGAATCTCAGCAGAGATTACCCTGGGGGTAAGTTTCGACCACAGTATGCTTTTAAAAGTTTTACGCGAGAATGTATTAGGAAAATTTTGAAAATCTTTTTTTAAATGGACCAGGAGGTTAGGGTGCCCGGTGGTACTAAAATTGGGGATAAAATTTATAGTATGCATGAATATAGGAAATATAACTTATTAGGCATCCCCATGTTGTGTGGATATAAGTTTGGTTTTATAAGTCCGGACTCCATTTGGTTTAGGTGAGGTCATCATATGGGTTCAAAATTTTTCGTGGGAGTAAAGAGGGTAAAACGATACTATTTTTTTTTTTTTTTTTTTAATTTTCTTCTGAAGAACAGCAGGACCAGGTTGACCCAGGTGAGCCTTGTGTCCCATGATCCGCTTTTTGTTATCATTTTCAGTGCGTAGAAAGCCAGAATGTGATCAAAGGATGGCTCAGATTGTTAATGAAAACAAAAAGAAACCTGTCCAGTTGGCTTATGTGGTAGAACCTGGAGAAAACCTCAAATTAATGTGCCATTATTGGTAGTGATCTGATTATTTTCATTCAACATTTTCTCGTCACATATAATCATTATTATCATTATTATTATAGCATAACTCAACAAATTCGAATTTTAGTATAAACCATTGGCATAAACCAACAATTTCCTAAACCTAATTACGTGAACAAATAATAACTGGTCAAATCAGTTTTATAAACATTGTATATAAGTAAAGCAGTCCACAAGGACTCGTCCAAAATATTTAGTATCGCTAGACAGGTCCCTGTAATGAGATTTGAATTATCTATTAGCGGATCAAGTGAGAATTACCGCGGAATTATTCAGTGGAAGCGACTTGTCCGCCAGAGCACTGCTTCAGGGGAATTCCTTGTGGAGACGGTGGAGGAAGACAATCACGACATTCCAGCGCTGAACCGCGTACTATTTACCTCGGATTGGAGTCTGGTCATCTTGAACCTCACCACTGGTACCCACTTTAAGTTTATTAAAAAAAACAACCAAGCTTCCTTTTACGAGATTTTTTTTTTTTTTTTTTTTTTTTGGTGCCGGCAAAAACTGATTTGCTACTTACGGTATGTTATGTTTAATTTGCGGCAAGTTAATATTCTGACACTGGATTGCTGTCAGAATTTGAAGGAGAAACCATGCACCTGGAAAGTTAAAGAACTGTAATTCATATTCTTCAACTTTAATACATCTATTTCAATAAAAGTGACCTACATGTAACTCGAATAATGAATCATTTGGTAATGAATATCAGGAATAATGAAAATTATGAAACTACATGTAACCTTAAAGTTTCAATCGAAAAATTGCTTGAATGTGTTTGAATATTGAAACCTCCATTTTACAGGTGTCATATTCTTTTTTATTTCAGCTGACTCGGATACCTATTTCTGTATTGATGCTTCCAAAGATCAAGTGATAAAAGACACGATGGATGCAGCTGGAATGAAAGAAATGTTTACAGCTGACATGACGAAAGAAAAATTCAGACTTTATTACCATTTAGACAGTGAGTATTATGCAACTGCTTCCAATGATTTTGATTATGACTAAAGTCTCCACACGGTGGAAAAGCTGAACTTGAGATATTACTAATTTTGACTACGGATAACTCCGTTTACCTAATCAAGATATAGGGCTCACGGCGGGTGTGATTAGCTGACAGGGAATGCTTACTCCTCCTAGGCACCGGATATCACCTCTGATATATTTAAGGACAATTCATACGACAATCAGAACTATATTTTGGACAATTAGAATGTAATATTTTCTTTCAGAGCTCCACCTTTCAAAACTACAAAATTCCAAAACATTCAACTTTTGAAAATTAGAATCTCAGTAGAGCTGCTTGCAAAGCTTTGTGTTGATATAAATTACATGCAATTCATGCAAGCACAGAATTAAATTTACACCCATTTATTACGTTACATATATTTGTGTTTCCACAAAGCCAGGATTTCAAATTTTCTCCAGTATTCATATGATTGAATTAGTGATCATAAAGACCAGAATCCGTTGTAGCCACAGTGACAACAGATTATCTTGATTTACTTCCCGGAAGTCAGCATAATCCATTTTGTTATAACAAGTTTTATAACTGGTATGTTTCCAGTATGAATCTAGCCCATTGCGATACTTTGTTTTCAGATCGGAATATTATACCAAAGCGAAATCACACACATGTATTATTATTCTGCATAATACTTATATTGGGACACCTACATGCATATCCACTAGAACACTTCCGTGTTGAAGAGTTACCTGTTACCTATTGGAAAAACCGCCTTCTGGCACATAAGGCATACGCGGAATGTCTTCAACCATCCCTGTCCGTAGCTGCAACCCTTGCCTCAGTCCAAGAAAACCATCCGTTCTCTACCATTTCCTTCTTCACTGTTCTTCTCCAGGTTTTTTTTTTTTTTTTTTTTTGGTCTTCCTCTTTTTCTTTTGCCTTCTGGTGTCCATATAAAAAGAGCTATCGTATATTGCAATCATTGTTAAAATGTTTATAGTTCACCCGAGTCACGTGGGTCTATATCCGCCGTACGTTAACAATTGAACATTTGATGAAAAGAAAGGTGAAGATAACGAACAGTGATCAATCTCATAACTCCTATAAGCAATACAAAACAGAGAGTTGGGCAAACACGGACCCCTGGACACACCAGGAGTGGGATCATGTGCCTAGGAGGAGTAAGCATCCCCTGTCGACCGATAACGCCCGCCGTGAGCCCTATATCTTGATCAGGTAAATTGAGTTATCCGTAGTCAAAATCAGTGTGCAAAGAACGGCCTAAGTAATGTGCTACCATTTCAATTCTTTTCAAATTTGGTATAAAGCATCTTTTGGACAAGGCAGATATAAATTGCAGATTTGAGGACTTCTGCACCGCCGAGGCCTTAGGAGCAGGGCAAAAAACTGTCAAAAATTGTCAATTTAAAAAAATGTTTTCCTCCACAACCGTACATCTGTAAGAAAAACTAAATGCACATTCACGTAGAGCAGGAAGACCTCTACCAAAATTGAAAATTTCTTGACCCCCTTTGTAGAGGTTCTGAGTCCAATGAGGGGCCAAATTGAACATTTTTAACTTGTTCTTGATAACTACCTTTCCTATTATTTTCAAATTTCGTATGAAGCATCTTTTGGGCAAAGGGACATAAAATGGTAAATTTCAGAACTCCTGCACTTCATGGGCCTTAAGCTGGGAAAAACACTATCAAAAATTTACCAATTTTCAAAAACCAAACATATGTAAGAAAAACTTAATGCATAGTCGTGTTTCATACCAATTGTTAGGCCGTTATTAGGAGGCTTAGTCTTCCTAGGCACCCGATCCCACCTCTGGTCTGTCCATGGGTCCGTGTTTACCAAATTCTCAATTTTTGGCACTATCAGACAGATGCTTGCTCCTCCTCCTGGGCACCTGATCCTACCTCTGGCATGTTCAAGGGTCCGTGTTTGTCTTGCTTTTAATTTTGTATTCTTTATAGGAATTGTGAGATTACTCTTTGTTAATCTCACTGATCAAGACATAGGGCTCACGGCGGGTTTGACCGGTCGACAGGGGATGCTTACTCCTCCTAGGCATCTGGAAAGGTGAATATAACAAGGAGACACTTTCGGTGACATTTATCTTTTTTAAAAAAGTTTATACTGCTTCTGAACGTTAGAATTTAGCTCAGAGGCCTCCGTGGCCGAATGGTTAGAGCATCGCGCTCAACATCACATGGCCTCTTACCTCTGGTCGGCGCGAGTACGAATCCCGCTCGCGCCGGTAAGTGAGAAAGTTTCCCAGTTTACTTTCGGAAGGTCGGTGGTCTCTTCCCAGGTACATTGTAGCTGGATTCTCTCTTCCACCAATAAAAAAAACTGGGCGCCACCAGGTAACTGAAAAATTGTTGAGTGTGGCGGAAAACAGTAAAACAATTAGAATTTAGTTTAGATATGCAGAACAGAAATATTATTATAGATTCCATAGCCCTTGGGGCTAGTCAAACAACTAATACTCATGTGGCCTTTAAAGCCTGTGGTCCTCTTGTCTGAGGATGTGCCCGATGAATTTCTACCTTCTGTACTTAATTTCTGGGCTTAGGGGCTTCATGACTGATCTCTCTAGTAATTCCGATATCATTAATTTTTCCTGTCACCTGATTTTAAGAATTGAAAGGAGGACTCTTATGTTTATCAATGAATTTCTGAATTTATTGCTTACTAAAGTACGGTCTGTCTAGTTGTTACTTCTTCCATCAAGTGAAATCCATGTGATCGCATGCATGTTGGAAGAGCGATCCTTTTAACACCAGTTTGTTTTTGTGACATAGGTTGCATAGGGGTTTTTTTCTTTATCATTCCATGACTCAATTGCATATTTTCCAATAACTATTCCATGATATTTCCTGTATATTTATATTTTTGTCAAAATATCAATCCTAGATGCTAGAGGGAAAAACATTTGAAATTAACACAATCTGGTAGTCATCAGAGGAAAAATAAAGTTGCAGAAACTTGCAAAGAAAACATCAAACTCGGCCAGATATGATTTGTAGAAGCTGAAATGAAAAGAAGCATTACAGGAATTCAGGATTGAATTAACAAATAGATTCAACATCCTTGACGAACAATAAAAACGATGATATAGAAAGTCAGTGGGAAACCTTTTAAAGACTGCATATA